>NC_141012.1:43463386-43680886 GCF_052327205.1 Somniosus microcephalus | reverse complement strand
CCACATCTCTGTCTCTCACTCTCCAGAATTCTCTCTCTTTTTCTCAGTCCATTTCTCTCCCATCTCTGTCTTCTTTCACTCCCTGTTACTGTTTCTCTCTCCCTGTCTCTCTTTCTCTCTGTCTCTTTCTCTGTCTCTGATTACTCTCTTTCATTTTCTCTCTGTTTCTATCTCTCCCTCTCTTTTTCACTCTGTTTCTACATCTTCCTCTCTCTACCATTGCCTTTCTCTATTTCTATCTTTCCCTCTCTCTCAGTTTCTGTTTCTCTCTCTGCGATACTATCTCTCTCTCCCTCTCCCCTTCTCTCTATCTCTCTCAATATATGTTCAGGGATTGCCGTTATAGATTCACTATTCTGGTGGATATGTGTGATTAGTGAAAGGAGAGGGGTGGGGAATGATGTGTTGGTGCAGTTAGGCTGAGAGGCTGCGCACAAGATCAGGTAATGTCCTGGCTGAACCTCAACAAAAGGGCTGCATATTCCTGGCTATTCCCGGCCAGAAATGGAAATGATTGGCTAATTCCCCCGTCAATCACGCCTGGAGACCGCACTGCTCTATATGACTGGGATTGATTTTACGCACAGCATTTGTATTATGTAACTATCCTCCACTCACTGCATCTTGCTGGTGAAATCGCCCTGCTTTTATTGGGAGGAAGTTGCTGTAGTTTCGGTCATGAGTTCTGTTTGCTGTAGTTCATAGAGACTCCTTTAAAAAGACTCTGTAGACTGTTTTGCTGAGTAAATAGACTTTGTTTGCCGTAAGTCCAGCCACAGGGGTGTCAATGGACACTTAGGCCATGATTTTCTTTGAGGAGGTGGGTTGGAGTCGGGTTGCCTGCTGGACGGGTTCCGGTCCCGCTGCCAGTTTCAGCCGCTCCCAATTCACGATTTTAAATTAAGTGGGCTAATTAAGCCCGCCTTGCGCGCTACCCAGCCCAGTGAGTGGGAGCGGGTCTGCTGCTCGACTCTACTGACATCACTCATTCAGTTGTTTTTAAGGGGCCCATGTAGCCTTAGCTTCTCATTTCATTTGTGCTGCTCTGGAAATCGGCCCAGGTGACCATGACTGCTGCAAAAGCAAAGGCTGCTCCACGCTTTGATGAGGACTCCCTCCAAGCTCTTGTGGAGGGAGTAAGAGGGTGCAGGGAGATTCTGTTCCCTCCTGGTGGCCGGAGGAAGAATCCTCAGCAAACAAAGGCAGCCTGGCTGCACATTGCTGAGGAGGTAAGCGCCAGGTCAGTTTGCTCACGCACCTGGGTGCAATGCCGAAAATGGTTCAATAATCTTCTGCGCTCATCAAAAGTGAGTCTCACATCACACTTTCCTTCAACCTGCTTCCCTTCTCTTCTCATCACCAGCACTCTGCATTGTAGCCTGCTCCTCCACATCCCACCTTATCCTTACTTCCCTTGCACCCTTAATTATCCCTCTCTCTCTATGTACTGAATCACTTCACCATCCTACCAAGAAACCCTCACACTCGCTCTCACTGTTATGTAATGACAACAACGAACAATGCACAGGGAGGCAACTTCCTCTTGGAACCTCACTCCATCTTGGTCTTCCTCTAAGATTCTATGTTATGGATTCTTCACAGTCACTCCACCAATCTCGCTGAAACTCCACTTGTGTCCCTCCTTGCAGGAAAAGATAGCCCACAATAAGAGGGAGAGAGCGAGGACAGGAGGAGGCCCACCATCAGTCGCAACTTTGGCAAGTGCTGAGGAGGCTGCGCATGACATCGTGGGAGGTGGTGAGGAGCTGGAAGTGGGGGATGGAGAGACGGGCGCAGTAGAGGAAGCTGGTGACAGAATAGATTTTCAATCCTCTCATTTAGATTTCATGATTGACTGAATGGCATATGATGTTCATAGAGATTGACTTTTGATCATCTGCACAATAGGATGTGTCAGCTAACTAAATATCACATGTCTAACTCATGCCTTTACTCCCACACAGGACCATCGAGAGCCCCCCTCCCCACTGTCCAGGAGGAAGAGCCGGAAGACTCCTCAGATGAACCTGCAACCTCTGAGGGAGCAGCGTCAGCAGGACTCAGCGCACCCAGCACCAGCACAGATACACACAGCTCGGTGGGTCCATCGCCACATGGAGTAGTTTTGTCACCTGGTGTATCACAGCTCACAAGTGAGCATCAGCAGATGGTGGAGACAGCGACAGCAGTGGAGAGTCCTCGTCGGAGGTTGCAGGATGCTCCCAGTTCTGCTCAGCTGCATGTAGACGCTGTGCCCCTGGGGCCATCCAGAAAGAGAGCGGTGCTGGAACTTCAGGAGCAAGTACAGGAGTCTCTGACAGGGTTTGCATCCATGGTAACTGCGAGTGTGCAGAGAGTGGAGGAGTCCATCTCCAACATGAGCACTGCCTTTGTGGAGACAATGGCGCATGAACGTGCCGCCATGGAGAGGGTGACAACCTCATGGAGGAGATAACAGACTCAACAGAGCATGGTGACTCTTCTAAATAGAGGGTCTGCTATGGAGGATAGATGGGCATCAACTGAGGAGACACCCCAGAGGTACATGAATGTCCCCATTATGAGGACTGTCAGTACAGAGACGGGCCCTCATGGCCCCATTGATGTTTAGCAAGGTGCTCTCCAGCCACTTGCTAGCATTGAAGTGCGGGTGACCCATGAGAGGGATGTTGGTGGCCGACAACAAGGCTCACACGACCATGCCACTGCGGAGCCCTCGGTCAGAGCCCCAGATTCCGCACCCAACTGAGATGGCCGTCTCAGCCCCTGCACAGATGCAGGAAGAGCAGACTTTTGAGGAGCCCTCCCAGGCTCCCAAACTCAGAGGACGCCCGCCAAAGGCATCTAAGTAGGCGCAGCATAAAGTGAGCAAGGTGCTTCTACATCTGCTGAAGCCACAGGGGAAGCACCACGTGGAAGCACGCGTAAGTCAAAGTTAATACACTAAGGCCTAGAAATTGAGTGGGCTTTGCGCCCATTTTGCGGCGCTAGAGGTCATTGCGCTGGACTTACAGCCGGTTCAGAAATTCCCTGGGGCCCTACCATCGGTGGTAGACCGGTTGCGCTGCGCCGGCACCGATGACGTCATCGGTGTGCGCAGCGTCCCGGTTGCCGTGGTGACGGGCCCCAGCGCCGAAATTGAGTTGCGGCCGCCTCGCCCGTGGCAGCCGCAACTAAGACTCCGGCAACCGAGTCTTACAGGAGTTTGCGCCGGCGCATTAAGGTCGCGTGGCGGCCGGCCGCCTGCCCGCACCTCCCTCCCCAGACTCCTCCACCACCCCCCCCGCGGAACAGATGCTTCTGGGCTGCGAGCCCGGCACTTCCCCGAGGTGCCGGGCTCATTTTTGTGAAGATTTTACCGGCCAGTGGGCGGGTGCAGGCAGCTCCTCCTTAACTGAAGGAGGAGGCCTGCACTTCCCGAGCCTGCCGCACCGCATCGGGCGCCGCAGCGCCGGAATAGCGCCGCAATGCGGCAGGTAGCGCCCATTTTCAGGCACAAACACCCTTCAGTAGCGCCGGCAGCCGTTTGGGCGCGGCGCTACTGAATTTTTGGCGCGCGCAGGGGGACTTAGCGCCAGCGCTAACTTTCCGGCGCTAAAGCCCTGGCGCGGCGCCAACTGAATTTCTAGGCCTAATAGTCACAAGGGCAGTCACTTGAGTGTTTTCTTGTGTAACAAAATAGCGATTGTCATCCTGATTGTCATTTTATTAAACAAAAGTGATGGCAAAGATTTGAAGTTTTAGCCTATGTGTGCTGAGAAATGGAAGTTGCACAGTGAGGGCTCAGGGCGACTTGCATTTGTAATGATGGTGGTGAGAGTGATAGGAAAGCACCGTTTATTGGACAGATGATGTATGGCGTGTTAAGAGGGTCGTCCAGACATTCATCTCCATCTGCCGGCCACCTGTGGTTGAAGCGTAAGCTTACGCAAATCTGGCATGGATGAGTGCATCCCTTGCCTGACGGCCAGAAATGTGGTCGCCTGCTGGTGGAATTGGCACCTCGGGCCCCACAAGATGTCCCTCATCTGCCGCCTCCTCCACCTCCTCCTCATCCTCCTCTTCTTCCGAAGAGACTCTGTGCTGAGCCACTTGTTCCTCAGGCAGCGCTAAGCCATGCTGCTGTGCGATGTTGTGCAGGGCACAGCAGACCACGATGATTCTGGAGACCCTGGATGGTGCGTACTGTAGGCTCCACCTGATCTGTTGAGGCATCGGAATCGCATTTTCAGCAAACTGATGGTTTGCTCTATGATGCTTCTGGTGGAAATGTGGCTCAGATTGTACCACTCCTCAGCCTCGTTTGATGGCCTCCTGATCGGTGTCATGAGCCATTGTTTCAGGGGATAGCCCTTGTCGCCAAGTAGCCATCCGGAAAGTTGGGCTGACGGATTGAAGATCTGAGGCACCATAGACTGCCGCAGGATGAAGGAGTCATGGCAACTGCCAGGGTACTTGGCGCAAACATGCATGATGATGTTCCTGTGGTTACACACCAGCTGGACGTGAAGGGAGTGGAAGCCCTTGTGGTTGACAAATACAGCTAGATAGTGATGGGGTGCCCTAATGGCCACATATGTGCAGTCAACGACGCCCTGCACCCTTGGGAAGCCTGGCATATTTTCAAAGCCAACCGCACGTGCGGTTACACTTGCTTCATCTGTGGAGAAGTGGATGTAATTGTGCGACTTTGCAAAGAGGCCATCGGTAACCTGCGTGATGCAAGTGTGTGCAGCCGACTGGGAGATGCCGCTGATGTCCGCAGCTGACCCCTGGAAGGAGCCCGAACCAAAGAAGTTGAGTGCGATGGTGACTTTGACAGCCACTGGTAAGGAATGTCCACCCGCTCCTTTGGGCTCCAGGTGTTGATGCAGCATTGTGCAGATGTCAACGACTACCTCTCGCGAAAGTCTCACCCTCCTTTGGCACTGCTGTTCACTCATCCTCATCCTCGGCCTGTAAACCCTGTGTCGGGGGTATCGGCGCGACACGGAGCAGCCCTGCGTTGACGCCCTCTGCCCTGTGCATCATCAGGTGGCTGAGGAGAAGGTTGGTGCTCCTGCTGTTGATGCTGCTGTTGTGCCTGGTTGTGCTGCTGCTGCGGCTGCTCTTCCTCCGAATCTGACGACCAGGATGAGAGGATATAAATGGTTCCCATTCCGCTGGTATATATCTCACTCGAGGAATAGAGATTGTTTATGCTCAGTCAAAGGGGCCTGAGGGTTTTCCAAGGAGGTCACACTGCAAATGGATTTCAGCTCGAACACTCACAAGATCAGTAGAGCTGCAAAACGTTAGCCAAAACCTCAATGCACTAAGTTGTGCCATCTGAAACTCAGCCATGTTGTAGGACCGCTTTTAAGCTGCTGGAGCAGCTGCCAACAATTCAGCTCCTGGCTAAACCCAGCACAATGCAGCGGGCGTGTTTGACTGATGACGGGCAACACACAGAGAAAGCTCTAAAATCGGAACAGGCAGTTAAAATAGGATTATCCAGGCAGTTAACAAGCTGTTAACAAGCCTTAAGGGCCTCTCCTGCCATTTGTTGTCAGGTCTGATCGGGACTCGCAGACCCGACACTTTGCAAAGTAGCATGGAGGCAGGATGGCGGCGGGTTCGCAACCCGCCGTCAATCATTTAGATTTTTACTCCCGATCCGCCACCAAACCCGCCCTCTGAGCACCGGCAAATTCGCGGCCTTAGTTTACTTAAAGCCTCTATATGACCAAAGGCACCACACTTTAGGAAGGAGGTGAAGGCTTTGGAGAGGGTACAGAAGAGATTTACTAGAATGGTACCAGGGATGAGGGATTACATTTACACTGATAGGTTGGAGAAGCCGAGGTTGTTCTCCTTAGAACAGAAAATGCTAAGAGGAGATTTGATAGAGGTATTTAATATCATGAAGGGTTTAGGTAGAGTTAATAAAGAGAAACTGTTTCCAATAGCTGAAGAGTCGATAACCAGAGGGCACAGATTTAAGGTGACTGGCAAAATAACCAGAGGCGACATGAGAAGAAACTTTTTTACACAGCAAGTGGTTAGGATTTGGAATGCGCTGCCTGATAAGGTGGTGGAAACAGATTCAATAGTAGCCTTCAAAAGGGAATTGGATAAATACTTGAAGGACAAAAAATTGCAGGAATATGGGGAAAGAGCGGAGGATTGGGACTAACTGGATTGCTCTTCGAAAGAGCCGGCGCAGACTCGATGGGCCGAATGGCCTCCTTCTGTGCTGTACTATCCTATGATTCTATAGGTTGGCATTAAAGGGACAGAAAACCTTTGGAAAAAAACATTCACTGGTGGTTGTGGCTGCTGTCGGCTAAAGTGTCATTGATGGGTCTTAACACTGACTGATGCTGTGATCCATTGGGTGCCATAAATTCTTCACAGGCGCCCATTGCTGCTGACCTGAGCTGGAGTTACTAAACCTCCCAAAGAGCTAAACAGGCAGGTGAATATTGCAGCTACAGAGGCCAGAGGGCAGAGTGGGAGCAAAGGTCCTCATAGAGCAGCCATGTCCACCCTGACCAACCACCCTTGGATCTTGCGTATGGGGCAAATAGCAGCTACAATCCCCTGAAGGAGGAGCAGTGTCTGTAAAGGCTGAGGTGTAAAAGCCCTCCCTGTGGCAATTAAGGTAACAGTCCCAATGGCAGAAGCTTTATCTCAATGTGGTGTCAACATCTTGCTACTGAGTCCATTGAGTTGTCTGCTCAGTGGGTCAATGTCAGCCCATACAGACCTAGAAGGTTCCAAGCCTGATCCCTTGTCTTTGTTGAGTTAGCTGATCTTCACCAGGCAATCAGTAGGACCTTGCACTGGGCCTACATCCCAAGGGGAGGGTGGAATTAGCCAGGCTCCCTCCTGAAACCTGCTGAAAAGTGCATGGTTCTGGATATCAGATGGGCCAGGATCAGGTGCGTGACAATCTGAACTCACAGATCTGCTGAAGGGCATCCCAGCAGGGGCCAATGGCTTGACAAGAGGTGGGGAGAAAAGTAGAACTAAAGGAGAATTCTAAGGTCAAAGGTCTTCCAATGATTCTTGACGCACAATTTATGTTGTCCCTGCTTGTGATGCTGTTCAACAGAAAATAAAGACTTGCATTTATATAGCGCCATTCACAACCTCATGACATCCCAAAGCACTTTACATAAGAACATAAGAAAAAGTAGCAGGAGTAGGCCATATTGCCCCTCGAGCCTGCTCTGCCATTCAATGAAATCATGGCTGATCATTCAAACTCAGTACCCTGTCCCTGCTTTCTCCCCATATCCCTTGATCCCTTTAGCCTTAAAAAAATATATCTAACTCCTTGAATATATTTAATGAATTGGCCTCAACTGCCTTCTGTGGTAAAGAAATCCACAAGTACACCGCTCTCTGGGTGAAGAAATTCCTCCTCATCTCTGTCCTAAATGGCTTACCCCTTATCATTAGACTGTGACCGCCACCGGTGACATCATCGGTGTGCGCAGCACCCCGTTACCGCCCCGATCGCCAAATTTGGTAGCACCCCCTGCTTTAACGCCGGTCACAATTTGCGACCAGTTCAGGGGGGCCTACCTGCAGCAGTAGAGGCGCTGAGGTGCGGGGTGGCCATTTTTTTTGCTGGCCGCCTGCCAGCACCTCTCCGCGCCGCCGTCCCCGGCCTCCTGAGCCCCCCCCCCCGCGGAGTGCCGGCTGTGTCCCAAGAGCCCGGCACTTCTCCTCGGTGCCGGGCTCTTTTGCCGGCACTTGCGCTCTTCGAGCGTGCTGCAGCAGGCCCCTCCCCTTTAAGAAGGGGAGGAAGGCCTGCAGTACCGCAGTGCGCCGTGCCACAGTGTGTGGCACTGTGGCACGTTGCGCTGCGAACTTCAGTTGCAGCGCCCCAAGAGGGATGCGGGGCGCCTCGAGTAGCGCCGCGCTTCCCTCTGGGGCGCGCAAACTGAATTTGCGGCGGGCGGCCGCGACTTCTTCTGGGGCACTACTTCCGGCGCCCTGGTGAGGCTCAAACGGGGCACCAGTGAATTTCTAGGCCTTTCTTTCTCACTGGAATATATCTTTGCTGAGAGTTATGAAATATTTCGTTAAATGTCTGCCACTGCTTATCTACCATCTTACCCTTTAATCTATTTTCCCAGTCCACTTTAGCCAACTCTGTCTTCATTCCTTTGTAATTGACTTTATTTAAGTTCAGGACATTAGTTTGAGATCCAAGTTTCTCACCCTCAAACTGAATTTGAAATTCTAACATGCTATGATCACTCTTCCCTTGAGGATCCTTTACTATGAGACCATTAATTAATCCTATCTCATTACACATTACCAGATCTAAAATAGCCTGCTCCCTGGTTGGTTCTACAATATATTGTTCTAAGAAACCATCCCGAATACACTCTATGAACTCTTACTCAAGGCTACCTTTGCCAATTTGATTTGTCCAATCTATATGAAAATTAAAATTGCCCATGATTATTGCAGTACCTTTCTTACAAGCCTCCATTATTTCTTGATTTATACTCTGTCCTACAGTGTAGCTGCTGTTAGGGGGGCCTATAGATTACTCCCACCAGTGACTTCTCTCCCTTATTATTTCTTATGTCCACCCAAACTGATTCTACATCTTGATCTTCTGAGTCAATATAATTTCCCACCACTGCACTGATCTCGTCCTTTATTAACAGAGCTACACCACCTCCTTTTCCTTTTTGCCTATCCTGCCAAAATGTCAAATACCCCTGAATATTCAGTTCCCAGCCTTGGTCACCTTGCAACCCCAATGGAATACATTTTAGAAGTGTAGTCACTGTTGTATTATGGGAAACGCAGCAGCCAATATGCGCACAGCAAGCTCCCACAAACAGCAATGTGATAATGACCAGATAATCTGTTTTCGTGATGTTGATTGAGGGATAAATATTGGCCAGGACACCAGGGAGAACTCCCCTGCTCTTCTGTGGAATAGTGCCATGGGATCCTTTACATCCACCTGTGAGGGAAGATAGGGCCTCGGTTTAACATCTCATTTGAAAGGTTACACTTCCAACAGTGCAGCACTGGAGTGCCAACCTACATTTTGTGCTCAAGTCCCTGCATTAGGACTTGGAACCATAACCTTCTGACTCAGAGGCGAGAGTGCTACCACTGAGCCTCAGCTGACAGCAGCAGTGAAGTAGCCGGAGGAGAGGAACAACACAAGCTCTGACAGAAGCTCTTGAAGACGCCAATCTCGTCAGCGCTGAGTGTCATCAGGCTTAGCAGCTGGATCTGCCCTCCAGCAGCAAGACATCTGTCTGCGATAGCCACCAGTCGCAGACAGGCCAGAGCGCAGGGTGAAACCTTGACTCATCGGCCCAAACACAAGTCAAGGACACAGCTGGGGAAAGAGGCCAATTGCTTTTCTTCGGATTCGAAAGCAGGCTGGTTGTTTTAACCCTTTGGGGGAAAAATTCAGTGTCGCCCCATTTGGGGCGCCATTATCGGCCGTGCGCAAAGTTTAGCGCCTGGCGCTAATTATCGCCTCCGACAGCAAGCTTGGCTTTTATCACCCCTGGAGGTGATTGGAGCGCTAAATCAGGCGCTTCACACCTGTCTTAAGGCGCAAAGGCCGAGGAGTGAGGCGCTACCTCACAGCACTGGCGAAGCAAGGAAGGGCAAATCAAAATGAACCTGCAAAGTGCTGCTCAGTACCCAAAGCTCCTTCACACAGCATTGAATCTCTCCAGAAGTCTCTCTCTCTCTCTCTCAGAATGCGTGGTGCAAAAATGTCACCGACAAAAAAAGGCAGGAAGCGGTCGCCTTTAAACAGCGCTCCCCCAGTCCCTTTCTGACAGCAAAACGCTCCCTTCAACCTGTTGTTGCTAGCGGCAGGCGGTAAGGCAGGGGGCGCCACTCAATATCCGGTCCGGGGTGCTAACTGAGACGTTGCACACTCGACTGACGTCACAATCTGCCGGCGCAGGAGATCGTGGCGGTAGTGTTTAGCGCCACCGCAAAATGTCTAGTAAATTTCGCGAGCGGCGCAAACATTACCGCGCCCGGGCGCTCGTTGCTTTGCGCCCCATTAGCGCCCTCTTAAGGCGCTAACGGGAGGCGCAAACAACTGAATTTTTCCCCTTTGTCTCTGAAGAAGGTTAAAAATAGTCATGGAAAAATAACAGACACTCCTGAAACCTTCAGAATTAAAATGGATCTTAAAGGTCAGCAGTAGGGTTAGCTAGTTGTAACTGTGTATTCACACTCATTTGTGGCCTGACCTCATTTTCCAGGCAACAAGTGGTAAAAAGCCTCATTGATTTGCCTATCCAACCCAAGGACAGTGCAGAATGGGACTGGCTGGATTGAGAGACCTTCATCACATCAATTCATAAAATCAATGTTTGTGCTATTTAAATCCACTCAGAAAGGTGTGATTTAAACGTACCAGAGGTAGGTGGTAACACACTGCAGAGCTTTGAAGCAGGCTGGTGGAATATAGACCATCCCCGCGATCCTCTGCTCACTAATTCCCAATCCCAGCCACACTGCCCTGGGAGAGAGGGAAGGATGCGGAGAGGGGGACCCTGCTGCTCCCTCGGCTGCCCCGTGTTGACCGGTTTTGGAGCCGCATTGGAGGGAATCCTGGGAAGAGGCTAGCCTCTGTACTCTCAGCTCAGGCATGAGGAGGCTGAACCAGGAGACAAGGGGAGAAGCGGAGGAAGAGGCAGGGGGAGGGATGGGGGATATCACGTAACTGAAAGTCTGACTGTTACCACAAAACAATAATCTCCTGTAGTAACAACAGAAAATGCTGGAAAAACTCAGCAGGCCAGGCAACATCCGTGGAGAGAAATTAGAGTCGACGTTTCGGGTCGAAACCCTTTTTCAAAACTGGAAAGGAAATGAAATAGATCGAAAGGCAGGGCTGGGACAGAACAAAAGAAGTGAAGAGACATTAAGAGGTATTCAAAACCAGACGAGATGGTGATAGGACTAGTGGAGACAAAAGACGGCTCAGATTAGGTGTGAAATGTTCTGGCAGAATGAGAGACAGCTGCCATGTGGGAGAGAGAAAAAAAAGGAAAGTGGGGGAGGGAAAAATCAAAACAAAGGGGTGGATAAAAGATATAAGTAAAAATGTAATAGGGGCCGAGGTAATCTCTGTAGTATTGCTTGTGGGTAGTCTTGGGTCTGAGCCCGTTTGTGATGTTTAGCTGCTGTCCTGGCATTTTCCTTTAAGGCCACAGTTCTAAACAGGCAAATCAGGAAACTGTAGTTACATAGAATTACACGGGCTTTACAGCACAGAAACAGGCCATTCGGCCCAACAGGTCTGTGCCAGTGTTTATCCTCCACGTGAGCCTCCCCCAACCTTACTTCATCTCACCCCATCAACACATCCTTCTATTCCTTTCTCCCTCATGTGCTTATCTAGCTTCCCCTTAAATCTTCTTCTTAGGCAGTCCCTCGGAACCGAGGATGACTTGCTTCCACACTAAAAATGAGTTCTCAGGTGACTGATGAGTCCAATGCAGGACCTACAGTCTCTGTCACAGGTGGGGCAGACGGCGGTTGCAATACGGCGTTCCGGTCTGTCGCTGTTGGGGTTGTCCATGAGGGTCCTGACGTTCCAGGTCCCGAACTTCATTTTAAAGGGTGGAAGATGCCTGTGCGTGAATTCTTTTAACATGGGGTGGCCGTTACACACCAGCTACCACACGGGCTTGACAGAGCAAGGCCTTGGTCCAATGGCAAGGGGATCCAAGACAATTGGAGACCAGGCTCTGCTACATCGGCCTAGCACACACACACAAACATACTGCTACTGTCCTCCTCCCTCCTTCCCGCAGGTCCTCTCTGCCTGGGTTTCATGGCAGTGTGGTCCTCCCGACCCCGCTTAAATGCATCTATGTTGGCTGTAAAATGGTGAGGTCAATTGGCAGTTGAAATTCAGGCTATATTCTCTATGAAATTTATATATATATATATATCTCAATACAGCATAATGAGGTGGGGGTGGGGGTAGGGTCTTGCCTGCTGGGTGTCCGTATCGGAATTTTGGGTGCAGGCTGCCCATACTTTTCCAGCCATTAATGGTTGAACTGATGAGGACCTCATATATCCAAGTTTCCAATATGGATCCCCAGCAGATGACACATGGACATGCAAGGATCACACCCGTACTACATAGAAACATAGAAACATAGAAGATAGGAGCAGGAGTAGGCCATTCGGCCCTTCGAGCCTGCTCCGCCATTCAACGAGATCATGGCTGATCATCCAAACCCTAGCACCCGGTCCCTACACTGACAGCCATCCCACCCAAGCCCTAGCCCCGTAACCCCGTAACCCCACGTAGTTAATCCCCCCTAACACTAAGGGCCAATTTTTTATCATGGCCAATCAACCTAACCCGCACATCTTTGGACTCTTAAGTTGATAGGGAATTCAATCAATCCGTCATCACCAGGCAAGCCAGAGACATCACAGAATCTCACCACCATGCTCTGGTTCTCCTGCCATCCTTAGTCCCTAGTTCTACTTTCCTTTTATTTTTACTATGGGTATGGTCGTTTAGGGAATGATATGAGGCCAGCAACACCAGAGGTCATGAGGTCAAATCCCACCATAACAAGTTGGGAATAATTGAATTCAACAAATCTGGAAATTTGTGGATTGGCACCAGAAACAATGGCCATAAAAGCTGCCAGAATATTGTCAAAACCCAACTGGTTCACTAATGTGCTTTCAGGGAAGGGAACCTGCCACCTTTGACTAGTCTGGCCTACATGTTACTCCAGTCACACACTATGTGGTTGACTCTTAATGCCCTCAAGGCAACTAGGGATGGGTAATAAATACTGGCTTGCCAGTGTAGCCCACATTCCAAGAACAATATTTTTAAAAACTCACTTATTGCTTCAGAAGGTACTTCATTGGCGTTACCCTACTCTATTTGTGCTTCTAGTTCTTATTTGTGTGTGTTAACTTGTTAGAATTTTTGGGACATCCAGTGGTCATGAAAGGAGCTATATAAATGCAAGTCTTTCTTTCTTATTCCCATTTTTCTTACCTTAATAGCCATTTTGGATCAGCATAGGCAAACAGCCATCTTCAAAGTCTCTGCCCAATACCCAGTAATGGGTAATGGTGCTGTTGAAAGGTAACCCAAGATGGAACCCCTGCCGATTCTCTCTCCCTCCCAGCCACTGGCATTATCTTGCCTCTGCATGGTGCTACAACCAATGGCCAAACCAAGATCAGCAAGATAGAGCCTGGGGAATCCCAGCACCAGCTCACTTGGTTTCAACCCTAGCCCTCACAGTTCATGACAAGGTGTAGTAGTGCTACTTCTCAGCTCTTGCGAATGGATTCAGTGCAACACGTCTATTCTCTGGCTGAGCCTCAATGCCAGGTCAGAGCATAGAATAGCAGCAAAGATCCAACGCAAGAGCTATAAGCTGCAGCTTATATGCTGTAGAACCCAATGAGTAATGGAGCCCACCAGCAGCACTAATATGTTTTGTTGGGTGCGTTTCATGCTGCAGGTGCACTCGTGGGATTTCCCCAGAGTCGCCACTCTGCCCTCAGTTACAAAGTACCAGCTCCCAGTGTGACTTGCATCCACCACTGGGAGTGCAGGGATCAGGAATTCTTGGGTTCAGGCAGACATGTGGTGCACTTCCTGTTGGTGGCAAGGTTTGAAATTAGGAACAGGAGGAAGCCGTTCAGCCCCTCGATCCTGTTCCAACATTCAATTAGATCATGGCTGATCTATATCGTAACTCCATCTACCCATCTTGGTTACATAACCCCTAATAGCCTTGCCTAAAAAAATCCATCAATCCCAGTTTTGATCGTTTCAATTGACCCCCAACCTTAACAGCTTTTTGGGGACGAGAGATCCAGATTTCCACTATGCTTTGTGTGAAGAAGTGCTTCTTGACATCACCCGTGAACAACTTGGCTCTAATTTTAAGGTCATGCCCCTTGTTCTGGACTCCCCACCAGAGGAAATAAATACTTTATCTACCCTATTGAATCCATTACTCATTTTATAAACACCTCAACTAGATCACCCCTTAATCTTCTATACTCAAGCCTTGTCTATGCAACCTGTCCTCACACAGACATGCACATATCCCCAGCTTCCAGATTGAGCTGAGGCCAGTTTGGGGAACCCACGGGACAGTGCGGGGAAACCCCGGGACAGTTTGAGGAATACACGGGACAGTGCGGGGAACACACGGGACAGTGCGGGGAACACACGGGACAGTGCGGGGAACACACGGGACAGTTGGGGGAACACATGGGACAGTGCGGGGAACACACGGGACAGTGCGGGGAACACACGGGACAGTGCGGGGAACACACGGGACAGTGCAGAGAACACACGGGACAGTTTGGGGAACACACGGGACAGTTGGGGGAACAGACGGGACAGTTTGAGGAACACACGGGACAGTGCAGGGAACACACGGGACAGTATGGGAAACACACGGGACAGTGCGGGGAACACACGGGACAGTGCAGGGAACACACGGGACAGTATGGGAAACACACGGGACAGTGCGGGGAACACACGGGACAGTTTGGGGAACACACGGGACAGTGCAGGGAACACACGGGACAATGCGGGGAACACACGGGACAGTCCGGGGAGCACACGGGACAGTGCGGGGAACACAAGGGACAGTGCGGGGAACACACGAGACAGTGTGGGGAACACACGGGACAGTTCGGGGAACACGTAGGAGAGTCCGGGGAACACACGGGGCAGTGCGGGGAACACACGGGACAGTGCGGGGAACACAAGGGACAGTGCGGGGAACACAGGCAGTGACAGGCTCTCAAAATACAAGCTTTAACAGTGATGTTTTGAAATTCCAAACATTGAGCTATTTCAAATATTTTTAATCAAAGATGAGAGAGATATTAAATAAACGGCAGCTGTTGCCCTTTATGGAAAAATTGTTTTTAAAATGATTGCCAACTTCAAAACGATTTTGGGCCCTAATTGGGGCACTTCTCAAAACACTCCGAGCAGAATGACAACCATCCACTGGACAAATCAGCCCATTTCCCAATAAACTGACACGGGTATCTGCTTCACTCAGCAAAGTTCAGGGTTGTACTATGTTCCTTTATGCGCTATTTTCGGGCAGACCTCAGCCTGTTCTCTCTGTCCTTCTCCGCCTGCTCACGCAGGCCGTGGCTCAGTGGCTAGCTCTCTGAGTCAGAAGGTCATCGGTCAAGCCCCACTCCAGAGACTTGAGCACATAAAGCTAGGCCGACACTCCAGTGCGGTGCTGAGGGAGTGCTGCACTGTCGGAGGTGCCGTCTTTCAGATGAGACGTTAAACCGAGGCCCTGTCTGCCTGTTCAGGTGGGCGTAAAAGATCCCATGGCCACTATTTCGAAGAAGAACAAGGGAGTTCTCCCCATTGTCGTGACCAATACTATCCCTCAGCCAACATAAAAAGCAGATTATCTGGTCATTATCTCATTGCTGTTTGTGGGAGCTTGCTGTGCGCAAATTGGCTGCCACGTTTCCTACATTGCAACAGTGACTACACTTCAAAATTGTACTTTATTGCCTGTAAAGCGCATTGAGACATCTTGAGGTCATGAAAGGTGCTATATAAATGCAAGTCTTTCTTTCTTTCAGCACCAACTTCGAGCCTGTGCAGGAGAAGCAGTCTGACACTGGGGAAGGGTGACAGGGCATTTCAATCTGCAAAATGTGCCCAAAAGAGTGGAAACACTGTCCAGTATTATTTCACAGCACTGGTTGTCAGTTTCTCAGACATTAGAGGTGGAAATCCACACCAAGTGAGAGTGAGGAGCAGGCAAACGGGGGGAAAAAGTGACAAACTGTGAACTGGAAGGGTCACTCCAGCTTGAGGTCCTACAGCAGTAATCCAACAATAATGTTCAGAGTTCTGAGTACTGGCAGACATCACCCTGCTGGCTCCTGTGTAAATGGGAAGGTAACAACAGGTCAGACCCACTCCTCGGAGTCTCATGCACTGAATTCCGCGCTTCCTGTCCTCCCCCAATCACAGTTCCCATTTGCCGCAGCTTGTTAGACCCAGCCTGAGGGAGTTTATTATTTTTAGTTTATTTTTCCTCTCCTATCCTGGGTTGTCCAGCCTGGCTCTCCCCGGCCTCAACGTTCTGCCCATTAAAAGGACCAACCCCTTCCACTCGGTGACCTGCTAAAGTCACTGAGGTTGAATGTCCGCTGGGCTCAAAATTCACAGAACCCACCCCCTCCCCGCCCCCCGGAGAAACAGGCTAAACGTCAGTGTGTGAATGTCAGGGGGGTAGAAAGTGAATCCTGATTGCACCCGTCTTACAGGTGTAAAATTGGCACAACAAGGGCCAATATGGGGGGCTAACGCCTAAATCAGACAGACGTTCGGCTCCTTTCATATGCAAAGGAACAGCCTAACGCCTGCTCTAGGCCCCCCTCGCCGATATTCCATGTCACAGAGCATAGGAGGAGCCGGGCCTGCTCCACTCGGGATTCTTCAGAGGTCACTGGACAACCACCACCAGAGGGAAAGTGGCTTTCAAATGTCGCCCCCCCCACCCCGGGACTTACCCTCAGGCCACTGGAGAAGCGAGCGGCCGGTAATGAATTTCTTCAAATGGGCGAGCTGCATCTGGAGGTGCCACAGATACCAGCAGGCCACCCGGTTAATATTAATGAGGCCGGAGGCCCAGTTTAGGGCCTGCTTCGGGCGTCCCGGTTCAGGCGTGCCTTGAGGCTGCATCGCCACCTTCCTGCCCGGAACTGAACACCGACGAATTTATACCCACCACCAGGTGCAACATCGGAGGATAGGAGGGGAACTGAAGTAGAAGTAGCAAACTTCAGCCGCGGGCTCTTGCTGTGATTCCACAGGCTGCTGCAGCCCTCCGGTACTTGGCCGAAGCGGCCATTCTTCCCAAGGCAGCCAAGACCATGCATGTTGGCAGGCTATTCGACCAAGGTTGCATCACAGCCGAACTTCATCCTGTGCTCGTGTGATGTGCACCCATACACACTTTCCAGCTGAGGTCACTGACTTGTAATTAGGAACAAGAACCCTAGCCGACTTAACCCCTCGCTAGCCCAAGGAGGCCAAAGGTCATACCCCTACGGTCACCCCAACTGAGATCTGCTAGCTCCAGTAGAGATTGGGCAATCAAATCTGGGATATTCCTGGTCAGTTCTACACTGGGCCATAAGATGCGCCCCTCAGTTCTGCCCCCCAATGTTTTGCACCTATTGGCGCCTATAAAGTGCCACCCAGGGGATCTGTACCCCAGCTCGAGTCAGCGGCTTCAAGAGAACAAGGAAAGGAGTAGGACAGAAAACTAGGTGGAAGAAATAATAAGGCACTCAAAGGCCTTGTGAAAGCATCTCTGGCCGTTCTCATTCTGTACGTGACAATGTTCCGTCCCAAGATTATCAGTGATTAGTACTGTCACCACATGTCAAGAGAAAACTATTCCAATCTCAAACTCCGTCATCCCCCTCGTTAATGAGCCATGAAGGAACAAATACAGTTTAAAAGCTTCCTCTTAGGGTAGGCATTGACCTAAGGGTCAGCAGAGATGGACTGTGTCCAATTACATTCACAGTCTGTCCCACAACCTAATACTCACTTCAAGCCAGCCACAAAAAAACTCTTTGACAAGTGCGTCCCCTCTGCTAACCACTGTTTATTTTAAGAGTCTAATATATAACACTGACTAAATCTTAATTCTCTGTAATACTTTCTTGTGTTCCTATTAATCTCGGCGTGTGAAGTGCAGTCTCTCCATTAAGCAGTGCTCGAGTTTTCTCAGTGGAGTGT
Organism: Somniosus microcephalus; assembly: GCF_052327205.1. Lineage (NCBI taxonomy): Eukaryota > Metazoa > Chordata > Chondrichthyes > Squaliformes > Somniosidae > Somniosus > Somniosus microcephalus. The sequence continues at coordinate 43,663,074 of NC_141012.1, read as the reverse complement.
GGACACCAGGCCTACTTGGCCACTCGTCCCCTCTCAGGAGTGTTTCCACAGCAAATTTCACCTCCGCTTTCTTCTTTAAATTAAGACTCAGTTCACCTTCAAATTTCAGCACTTTTTTTCGTCTCACAAAGGGGGGAAAATCAACAGGAATTAATTTGTGGTCTTCTGCTCCCTGCTCAACTTAGAGCCGGTTTTCCAAAGTTCTCCTTTGTTGCGTGCCCTGAGGAGACCAGCTCTGTTGGTTAGATGGAAAGGGGGGTCTCCTCATTCAACTTTGCTCAGTTTGAGGCGTCGCACCTTCTATAGGAAGAATCTTTCTTCACTGCAGGGAACGCATTCCTGGACACAGATTGGGAGTAAGTGGGGCAAATTCTTTGCAGACTCCATTCCCAGTGGGGAGTCTCGCTCGCTGAACGTACGGACTGGAGAACCGGCTATGGTGGTCAATGGGGCCCACTCACTGCGCTTCCCATTTTCAGTCGGTTAATCTGGTTTTGATTCGCTCCTGCTCCGGATTTTTAAAATACAGTTTGATATAGTGAGTGCTGGTGGTAGTATTGAGAGAACTGGCTGGGAGGAGTTATTGAGACAATGGGAGGGGAATAACTGACTTGCTCAATTGTGTTACTGACTGTATCTCTACTGATGTTAATCCAGCTCCCTCACACTGGCACTCAGTAACCCTCTCCCCCAGCACTCTGTGTTACTGACTGTATCTCTACTGATGTTAATCCAGCTCCCTCACACTGGCACTCAGTAACCCCTCTCACCCAGCACTCTGTGTTACTGACTGTATCTCTACTGATGTTAATCCAGCTCCCTCACACTGTCACTCAGTAACCCCTCTCCCCCAGCGCCCTGTGTTACTGACTGTATCTCTACTGATGTTAATCCAGCTCCCTCACACTGTCACTCAGTAACCCCTCTCCCCAGCGCCCTGTGTTACTGACTGTATCTCTACTGATGTTAATCCAGCTCCCTCACACTGTCACTCAGTAACCCCTCTCCCCCAGCGCCCTGTGTTACTGACTGTATCTTTACTGATGTTAATCCAGCTCCCTCACACTGACACTCAGTAACCCCTCTCCCCAGCACTCTGTGTTACTGACTGTATCTCTACTGATGTTAATCCAGCTCCCTCACACTGGCACTCAGTAACCCCTCTCCCCCAGCGCCCTGTGTTACTGACTGTATCTTTACTGATGTTAATCCAGCTCCCTCACACTGTCACTCAGTAACCCCTCTCCCCAGTGCCCTGTGTCAATGACTGTATCTCTACTGATGTTAATCCAGCTCCCTCACACTGTCACTCAGTAATCCCTCTCCCCCAGTGCCCCGTGTTACTGACTGTATCTCTACTGATGTTAATCCAGCTCCCTCACACTGTCACTCAGTAACCCCTCTCCCCCAGCACCCTGTGTTACTGACTGTATCTCTACTGATGTTAATCCAGCTCCCCCACACTGTCACTCAGTAACCCCTCTCCCCCAGTGCCCTGTGTCCCTGACTGTATCTCTATTGATGCTAATCCAGCTCCCTCACACTGTCACTCAGTAACCCTCTCCCCCAGCACCCTAGGTGTTACTGACTGTATCTGTACTGATGTTAATCCAGCTCCCTCACACTGTCACTCAGTAACCCCTCTCTCCCAGCGCCCTGGGTTACTGACTGTATCTCTTTTGATGTTAATCCAGCTCCCTCACACTGTCACTCAGTAACCCCTCTCTCCCCAGCTCCCTGTGTTACTGACTGTATCTGTACTGATGTTAATCCAGCTCCCTCACACTGTCACTCAATAACCCCTCTCTCCCCAGCGCCCTGTGTTACTGACTGTATCTCTGCTGATGTTAATCCAGCTCCCTCACACTCTCACTCAGTAACCCCTCTCCCCAGCGCCCTGTGTTACTGACTGCATCTCTACTTATGTTAATCCAGCTCCCTCACACTGGCACTCAGTAACCCCTCTCCCCCAGCACCCTGTGTTACTGACTGTATCTCTACTGATGTTAATCCAGCTCCCTCACACTGTCACTCAGTAACCCCTCCCCCAGCGCCCGGTGTTACTGACTGTATCTCTACTGATGTTAATCCAGCTCCCTCACACTGTCACTCAGTAACCCCTCTCCCAGCGCCCTGTGTTACTGACTGTATCTCTATTGATGTTAATCCAGTGAAGGACCAGAGGGTTAGCAGTGTCTGTGGAACTGTTCCCCAACACGAGTTAGCATCTTCCTGAGATGTTGGGGGAGAAGGCTGTCAAAAAGAAATTCCCGGAGGAGTGCAAATGTACAGAACTGGACGCAGGCTCATGAGGCTTGAGTGCGGCAGGAATTCCAAGCGAGTTAGTTCATCAGGGGCCAGGCGAGGAGAGCGTCAGGCCTGCACTTGTTCCTGGAATCCTTTCAGAGCAAGTTGACAGCAACGTCTCCCCTCACAGCCCTGAGCTGGAGGATGAATGAGTTGTCTGAATGCTATCTCATCATGAGCTGACACCGTCGAAATCCTTGTTGGCTGGGAGAGGGGGGATCGAGGGGAGGATGTAAATCCTTTGTCCTCACAGTCTGGCAGTGATACCTCAGCCCATCAATCATATGTTCACCTGGCTCAGTGAGTGCCTGAGCACACAGCTCTGGATGCACACAGGAGCCGCCAATCATTCCTTTCCTCCGGCCTGTCTCTCCTGCCTCCTCTGTAACCCGAAGACGCTAAACTGACAATTTAATTCCCATCAGTATCAACAGCAATCAGGTGAAGCCGGGACCCCGTAACCACTCCAGCATTGTCAGGGACACGCACCGCCTGGAGGGCCATCCCCGCTCAGGAATTCCCGCCGGGCAAATTCCTGATGACAAGCATTTCTCAGGTGTCGACACAGCTGCTGGCAAATTCCTTCAGGGATATTGAGTCGGGTGGGGGGGGGAGAATTCCTGAAACTCCTCTTTGGCCTCGCCATAAGCATCCTTCCACTGCAACATAAGACAGCTCTCCCAGCAGTGAGAGGCTCAAATGCCTGTGGTGGGCAGGCTGTGTCACACTGCCGTGCAAGTCCATTAATCCCCTCAACTGCAGCTTTGATGCAACTGGGCCCTCGGCGTTCCAACAACAACAACTTGTATTTATATAGCGCCTTTAATGTAGTAAAACGTCCCAAGGCGCCTCACAGGAGTATTTTAAGACAAAAAAATTTGACACCGATCCACATAAGGATAAATTAGGGCAGTGTTGTGTATGTAATATGTGTGCTACTTTGAACCTATGGACAGGACTGCACTACTTGTTGGGCGTAGTGATACGCAGTACCACTCCTGGCCATAGGGGTATAAATAGTACTGTGGGTACTGATCCCCCTCAGTTCCCGCCTGTGGGCATGAAGTAAAGACCTATGTATAGTCCCTACCTCCAACCAGTAAAGACCTGTTTGAGTTATACGTTTAAGTCTTTGTGTTAATTGTTCAATACAATACACATACTTAACACTGGCGACGAGTCGGTTCGAACCCTGCGGCAGTTATTCCACAGCGGCTTCGTCCAAACACAGGACGTTGAAGAGAGGTTCCAATCCTCAACACCCCACTGAAAACTGAAGGGCAGCAGAAATCCTGACAGCTTCCAGCGACTGGAAGCGACAGGCATTAGGACCCTGAAGCCTCCATAACCTCGTGGGTAAGCCAGAGCCCGGGAGGGCGCGAGCGGGTAAGCCAGAGCCCGGGAGGGAGCGAGCAAGAGCCGCCGAGCGGGTGAGCCAGAGGCCGGGAGCCGCTTCAAGCGGGAGGCGCTTAGCGGGCCAGCGATCGCACCGGTGATAAGGGCTGAGAACCGTTTCGGGCGGGCGGCGCACCAGCGATCGCACAGGAGATAAGAGCCGCAGTCGGGCTGAAAGTCAGCGACGAGAAGCGCGGGAAAACCGCCATTGAAGTGGGCGGGGAGAGCGAGAAGCGCGGGAAAGCCGCCATTTTTCACGGGAAAACCGCTGGGGAAGAAGGCAGAAGCGGGAAAACCGCCATTTTGTGGGCGGAGGACGACGGCAAGAGCGGGAAGCCGCCATCTTTGATAACAAGTAAACAAAATAAAATCTGAGAAATTGCAAATCTACAATGCCTAAACACGGGAATATTAGCACCTTTGATAGTGACCTCGAAGATTGGGCCATATATGTTGAAAGAGTAAAAAATTATTGTAAGGCCAATAAAATTCATGACCAAGATAAAGCTCTAACATTATTAAATTTAATGGGTGCGAAGACATACGGGCAATTGAAACACCTGTTATCACCAGATGAACCGGCGGATAAGACGTTCGATGAGATTGTTACTGTCCTGAAAGATCATCTAAACCCCACGCCGCTGATGCTAGCGGAACGATTTAAATTTTACGACAGAAGGCAGCTACAGCATGAAAGCAATGCTGATTATTTGCTGGAATTGCGTAAATTAGCGAAATATTGCCAGTTTGGAACGGGACTGACAGAGGCACTTCGAGACAAATTTGTGTGTGGTTTATTTAAACAGGATACACAAAAGCGACTGCTCGAGGAGAATGAGCTGACGCTTGAGAAGGCGGTCACTATGGCAGCAGCACACGAAGCCGCAGCGAGAGGCACGGCAGTAATGCAGCTACGGTCACCGGAGCTCAGTGCACACAAATTGGGTGTGAGTTCTGGCAAATGTTATCGTTGTGGAAAGACAACGCATGATCAGAACCAGTGTTGGTTTAAAAACCAAGAATGTAGAACTTGTGGTAGGCTTGGACATATAGCTAGAGTATGCAGGTCAGGGAAGAAGACCAGCAACAAGAAGTCACCGCAAGGAAAATACGCAAAGGTACACAAGGTGACCGAACAGGAGTCCGATTCAGACGCTAGCAGTAATGAACTGGCTAGCTTAAGAGTACTCAACGCTGGTAAGGGTGCAGACCTCCAGACAATTTGGGTCACTCTTCAGATAGAAGGAGTCCAAGTAAAACTGGAATTGGACACTGGATCGGCATTGACGGTCATAAATAAGAAAGATTACGGAAAGTTATTCCAACATGTTCCCCTACAGGATACGGGGATTATATTGAAAACATACACGGGGCAAAGAGTGTACCCCATCGGGAAAATAGAGGTTGCAGTGGTCCACAAGGGCGAAGACAGTCAAATAATGGACTTATATGTGATATCTGAAGGAGGTTCTCCACTACTAGGACGGGAGTGGATTAGGAAAATGAATATGGACTGGCATTTCCTACAAACAATAACGAGTGAGAACTCGGTGAAGATAGTCGGCCCAGACTCTGGAACGGATGATGGTAAGCCCAACTCAGGTGCAAAAGACAAAGTTTCAGCACAGAATTCCACTGAGCAACAACAACATAGTTTAACTGTGGATTCTGAGTCTGGCAAGTCTACTGATGTGCCCATTTCTGAGGGACACCGGGCTCGAACTCAACTCCATTTCAAACTACAACAGCAATTAGAACAAATGCTTCGCCGTTGTGAGCAAGAGTTGAAGGCAACGAAAGAGTTCTTTGATATAGAGTTGGAGAATCTGGAAAGACAACAGAAGCAGCTGATGGAGAAAATGGAGCAGGAGCACACAAAACGTCTGATGTCAGAGGAGTTAACGGTCAGCCAACTCCTGCATATGCTGAAGGACAGGACTCTGAAATGGGAAAAACTTGAACACGAACTTCAATATTCAAAGGAAAGGGGTTCGGAGCTATCAAAGGTTATTGGAAGAGCTGAGGTGGCAACACAGACTGAGATGACTGCAACAGAGCAGCCCTTGGATGCCAAAAGTACGCTGACTCACGTCAACGTAGAACAACAGACCGCTGAAACAGCTGCTCCGGTAGAGGGATTGAATAGTCCGATCAATCAATCTCCAAAAGAAGTTGAAGTAGTAAAATCTCAAATGAGGTCATTAGTAAACGACTTGCTGAAAGCCCAGAAAAAGCTGGATGAAGAGGTACGCATGAAGAAGTCTCTTCAGGAAAGATGTCTGGACTTGGAACAAAAGCTGGCTAACGCCCAGCTGGGTATGGAGGAAATAGAAGACCCTCTCGCTGGCCTAGATCAGGACGACACCGAATATTACTATGTCCTGTCCTGCCCAACTTGTAACTTCGACTCCCACCATACAGAAATCATGGAGGAGCACCGAAAGTCTACAGAACATCGGGAGAAGGTGGCTCTACTACGGAAAAAGGAGGGAGAGAAGGAGGAACTGCGCATGCAGCTGGCAGCTGACAGTGGAGCCCAGAGAGTCTCCAAGAAGCAGAAAAGGAAAAGTCGAAACAGAAGATGACCCATCTGAACCATTATTACCTCCACCAGATCACACACGTGGTCCCTCCGAACGGAGCCAATTCAGTTCGGAAGTTCAAACTGTTAAATCCATGGAAGGACTATTGAATGAGTCACTCCAGCAATGTGAACCGACTCCACCACAGAGATTGAATCTGTGAACTGTTTTCCGCAGAGACTGAATCTGTGATCTGTTTTGACATGAAGTTATCTATGTTATTCTGTTATGTAAACCTGAAGTTATATATGTATATATGTTATTACGTTATGTTAAATGGGGAGATGACTGTAAAGCTAGGAAGGGAGGAATGTTGTGTATGTAATATGTGTGCTACTTTGAACCTATGGACAGGACTGCACTACTTGTTGGGCGTAGTGATACGCAGTACCACTCCTGGCCATAGGGGTATAAATAGTACTGTGGGTACTGATCCCCCTCAGTTCCCGCCTGTGGGCATGAAGTAAAGACCTATGTATAGTCCCTACCTCCAACCAGTAAAGACCTGTTTGAGTTATACGTTTAAGTCTTTGTGTTAATTGTTCAATACAATACACATACTTAACAGGCAGGTGACCAAAAGCTTGGTCAAAGAGGTAGGTTTTAAGGAGTGTCTTAAAGGAGGAAAGAGAGGTAGCGAGGCGGAGAGGTTTAGGCAGGGAATTCCAGAGCTTAGGGCCTAGGCAACAGAAGGCGCAGCCACCAAAGGTTGAGCGATTATAATCAGGGATGTTCCAGAGCGAGGAAGAAGAAAAAGCCAACCAGGGTTCCAGCTCCACATTGCCATCCCGTCCTACCACAGATGCTGGATATCAATGAGGGAGCTCAGGGCAACCAGCTATTGAAGCTCTTCACCATTACAGCGTAGAGATGTCTGAATTTATTAGAATTTTTATGTTAAGAAGTGAGAGACCTCCGCCCCACCCTTCACCTTTTGGGGTCTTCCCACACCATGTAACATCGGGAGCCGAGACGGGGGATGGTCAACCTGCTCCCACAACCCACCCACCCCCCCCAGCCCCTCCCCCCACTGCACCGATTAAACTCCCCAGGGGTTCAAGCCCCACTCCAGACACTTGAGCAGCAGGCTGACGCCCCAGTGCAGTGCTGAGGGAGTACTGCACTGTCAGAGGTGCCGTCTTTCAGATGAGACGTTAAACCGAGGCCCCGTCTGCCCGCTCAGGTGGACGTAAAAGAGCCCATGGCACTATTTCGAAGAAGAGCAGGGGAGTTCTCCCCAATCACCTGGCCAATATTTATCCCTCAACCAACTGATTATCTGGTCATTATCTCATTGTTGTTTGTGGGAGAAACATAGAAACATAGAAACATAGACGATAGGAGCAGGAGTAGGCCATTCAGCCCCTCGAGCCTGCTCCGCCATTTAATGAGATCATGGCTGATCATCCAAACTCAGTACCCTGTCCCTGCCTTCTCCCCATATCCCTTGATCCCTTTAGCCTTAAGAAATATATCTAACTCCTTCTTGAATATATTTAATGAATTGGCCTCAACTGCCTTCTGTGGTAGAGAATTCCACAGGTTCACCACTCTCTGGGTGAAGAAATTCCTCCTCATCTCTGTCCTAAATGGCTTACCCCTTATCCTTAGACTGTGACCCCTGGTTCTGGACTCCCCCGCCATCGGGAACATCCTTCCTGCATCTAGTCTGTCTAGTCCTGTTAGAATTTTATAAGTTTCAATGAGATCCCCTCTCATTCTTCTAAACTCCAGCGAATATAAGCCCAATCGACCCAATCTCTCCTCATACGTCATTCCTGCCATCCCAGGTATTAGTCTGGTGAATCTTCGCTGCACTCCCTCCATGGCAAGAACATCCTTCCTCAGATAAGGCAACCAAAACTGCACACAATACTCAAGGTGTGGTCTCACCAAGGCCCTGTACAACTGCAGCAAGACATCCTTGCTCCTGTACTCGAATCCTCTCGCTATGAAGGCCAACATACCATTTGCCTTCTTAACCGCCTGCTGCACCTGCATGCTTACCTTCAGCAACTGGTGCACAAGAACACCCAGGTCTCGTTGCACTTCCCCTTCTCTCAATCTATTGACGTTCAGATAATAATCTGCCTTCCTGTTTTTGCCACCAAAGTTGATAACCTCGCATTTATCCACATTATACTGCATTTGCCATGCGTCTGCCCAATCACCCAACTCATACTGGAGTTTCTCGGCATCCTCCTCACAGCACACACACCCACCCAGCTTTGTGTCGGCTGCAAACTTGGAGATATTACATCTAGTTCCCTCGTCTAGATCATTAATATGTGCGCAAGGTGGCTGCCATATTTCCTACGCTACAACAGTGACTACACTTCAAAAAGCACTTCATTGATTGTAAAGCACTTTGGGACATCCTGAGGTTGTGAACAGGCGCTGTTTAAATCCAAGAACATTCTTTCTTTCTATGATTTGCATATTAGCTGGATCCTGCTCAGCAGACGCTACTGGTAAGTGTGGTAGTTCAAAAGAGACATGGGTGAGAGCTTGTAAAACCATAGTTAAGCTTAATTATTGCACACAACTAGTTTAAATAGAGCTCAGTTTGTCTCGAGCCACTTTTATGATATTTTACTTATTAAGTGTGTCAAATGTTGAAGTGAAATAGCTGAACTGAGGACCTAAGCCCACTCGTCAGTGTCAGGGCACTGATTCCAGTGAGCAGACCCTGCCTGGGACCCTCAGAATGTGTCATCGTGGGCAAAACTGCAGCTTCGGTTTCCCTCGGTCTGTGCCAGGCCTGCTCTGGGCAAGCTCCAAAACACACAGAATCCCCTACCTGGTCCCCTCAGTCCAACACCCAATACTCCCAGGAATGAGCACTGACTTCCCCAATGGGACCTACATTAATCTTACACCTAGTGAAGTCAAGTCAATGCTAAACGCCACATAACAGCATCGCAGCGACACATTTTGTGGAGTGCACATTCCTGAGGGGAATTTAATTTTGCCCTGTTAGATTGCCTATTCTACCATGTTGTCTCCAAGCAGTTGACGTCTTTTAGAAGAATTTCTTCTTTCTAAAGCGGTGGCTTCAGAATTCAATCCTTATTGGTTTATTTATAAACTAATAAAAACCATGTGTTCATTGTTTCCTTCTTTCTGTCACCATTCAACAATCAGCTCCAGACAAAACACAGAAGCTTTATTTCATACGTATGAATTTGACGTTGAAAGCTCCTGGAGAAGGTTCAGCTGGTTAAGACAATGAGTTGGATCAAGAAGGCCCCCATGTTGTCTACGCTGAATTAGCTAACCTCAGGAGGCTGTAATTGAACCCCCCGCCCCGGGATAGGAAGCAGAAAACCAGCCAGGGGTTCCTGCCCCTGAATGTTCTTTCCCTTGCTGAAAGTGAGTATGTGTGGACTGGGGGGTGAGGACAGAATGGGCTTTCCGGTGACGCCGTCCCACCCCTCGCGGTCAAACAGCTTGCCAAAGCTGGCCGTCGAGGTCCACACCTGAAGGATGGCTACCTGGCCCAGGTGTGAGTGGCTTCCATGCTCAGGGACGCTGAGGCCAATCGCCCCTAACATCATCTCAGCCAGTACCAGCGAATCCCACACAGGCCCGGAGACCAAACAAGTCACCTTTCTCACCTGATTGGCTCAGCACCGCACTGAGTAGTGACCGTGTCCACTGAACCGTTCATATTGTTCTCTGTTGATACCAACTAGGAAAGAATTTAGTAAAAAATTAACCAGGTAATGAGATTTTTTTTAAAGTGGGTTTTGCATTCTGTTCCTTCGTGACCTACATTGGCTCCCAGTCCGGCAACGACTCGATTTTAGAATTCTCATCCTTGTGTTCAAATCCCTCCATGGCCTCACCCCCTCCCTATCTCTGTAACCTCCTCCAGCCTTACAACTCCCTCCCGGGATCTCTGCGTCCCTCCAATTCTGGCCTCTTGTGCACCGCCACTTCCTTCGCCCCGCCGTTAGTGGGCGTGCCGTCAGCCGCCTGGGTCCTAAGCTCTGGAATTCCCTCCCTAAACCTCTCCGCCTCTCTCTCCTCCTTTAAGACGCTCCTTAAAACCCACCTCTTTAACCAAGCTTTCAGTCACATGTCCTACTATCTCCTTCTTTGGCTTGGTGTCAAACTTTGACTGATTACATGTTTGTGAAGCGCCTTGGGGCGTTTAAGTGTTATATAAATGCAAGTTGTTGTTGTGGTTTGACTGGAACTGAAGTCTGTCAGGTTGCTCAGTAATCACAGGCTCTGCGAGGTAGGTTTTGGTGCTTATTTCCAAACATTCTCCTCAAATTAATTTTCAAAGATTAAAATAGAATATAAAAAACACTCCCTAGACATGCCAAGACCATGATGTGTATTAAACTGATGAGGCATTGCAATTACTTCCCAGCATGTGCAGTGAGTGTGGTTTTGCTGTAAATAAGAAAAACGCACTCGCAGTTATTTAGCGCCTTTCACAACCTCACGACATCCCAAATCACTTCACAGCCAATGAAGTACCATTACTGTTGTAATGTAGGAAAAGACAGCAGTCAATTTGCGCACAGCAAGGTCCCATTAACAACAATGTGAGAAGTGACCAGATATTCTGTTTTAGTGATGTTGGTTGAGGGATAAATATTGACCAGGACACCGGGGAGAACTCCCCTGCTCTTCTTCGAAATAGTGCCGCAGGATTGTGTTTACGGCAGACGGGTCCTCGGTTTAACGTCTCATCCGAAAGATGACACCTCTGACAGTGCAGCACTCCCTCAGCACTGCACTGGAGTGTCAGCCTAGATTATGCGCTCAGAGGGGGAGAAATTCCCCTGGTTTGCGCCTCCCATTAGCGCCTGCGGGGGGCGGTAACGGGGCGCTAAGGGTTTACCCACCGGGCGTGGCAAATTCACCGACGCCCACGAACCTCCCTGGCGGATTTGCGCTGGCGCTAAGCCTTAGCGCTTCACTCTCTTGCGCCCCGAAGATCGTGATGTCATCCGGTGCGCAGCGCCCCGTTAGCACCACGGAAGTGATATTCGCTCCTGCCCCCTGCAGCATCGCCAGGCGTCAACAACGGCAGCTGCAGGAGGCGTTGTCCCCTCGGCCGGCCGCTTGGGGAGCGCTATTTAAAGGCAGTGGTGGTCAGGTAGGACAACATTTATTCATGTCCCCATTCTGGTGCCCCCTGCTTTCTTTTGCCCCCGCGATTGCTCAGCCCTGCGCTCTCTTAGAGTGTTCGGGGCTGCTATGCGCGTTGCGCAGGTGCCATCGCCCAACAGATGCAGCCTGAAGATTCATTCATCACAGCATTAGCCCTTCCTTTACGGGAGTGAAGGAGCCTGTAAAGACGGCAGCGCTGCCCCGAAAATTGCTCTGCCGATACCGCCCCCTCACTCCCTTTAGCGCTCTAAGGGAAGTGGTCGTGCTTGATTTAGCACTCCACTTCCCCCTTGGAGCACTAAAGCGAACGTTCCCGGCAGCAGCAGATCTTTTTCGCCCGGCGATACTTTTGCGCTCCCTGAAAAGTTGTCGCCCCAAGCAGGGCGCTACGCAATTTCTAGCCCATTGTGTCTGGAGTGGGGTTTGAACCCATGACATTCTGACTCAGAGGCAAATGAGCTGCCACTGCCAGCAATTTTTTTTATTTCTTTTAGATTTTATTATAGGCTTTATTCAATATTAAATAGGCTTTACACCATTGTGATCATTCCATTGTACCACACGATCACCCTACACCAGTTTCCAGGAACAGAAACAAAGTCATGACTAAAACATAAACAACCTCATCACCATTCCGCCACTCTGCAGTCATTCCTCCACCAGTTATTAGCATCAGAAACCAAAGCTTAACTTGTGTCCCATGACATATATGAATCTATTGTACTTTAAAAACTGATCAAAAAATGCCATCCTTAAATTCCTTTCTGAATAAAACAGCCACAGAGCCTTATAATGATCTTTTAGCCTGTATTTAAAATATTCTTTTAACTACTGACAGCATTCAAATAGGAGCCGGACGGGTTCCTGAGAGTGGCATACATCTCTACGTGTGAAAGGTCGGTGAGTCACTGGGGGTTCAGCCTCCCGGTCACCACGATCCTCTGGAGCTGACTTGATGATCTTCAAGCATTGGAGAGGAACCAAATCATCCGGAGGAATTTTCTCTGTGTTTTTTGCTTCCCCCGGGAGATTGCGTGGCTGCATGGGTGGGGCCGGGGGCTCGGGATGGGGTGATGGGGCGCAGGGGTTACGACACGCCAGGATAGGGCTGGCTTGGCGTACTAGCTGGTCTCTTGCAGTCTCTTTACGTATGTTCGTATTGGGAGAGCCATTCTGATTGGCACAGGCCAGATGCTGTTGCCCAACCAATGGGGCAGATAGTGATTCCCAATCCCAGACCGGCCAATGGGAGGAAGCTCAGTGAAGTGCAGGGTGAGGCTCGCTCGAAGTCGCCCTCCCTGCCCCGAAGGAAGAACCCATCATCCACACAGGCAGGCCAGGCCAGGCCCAGACATAATGGGGGCCGGAGACACCCTACAGGGAAGCCGTGGCCTTGTGGACAGGCACTGCCTGGCACAATGAGCTGCAGCTCAGCTCCAAGTGTTTCTGTTCATGCAACATTTCAGTCAGTGGTGCTTTGCTTCCAACACGGGCACAAATTGGGTCGGCACACATTCCCAAGTAACACGCGCCACCTACTGGCACCTTGTACTATTACAGAGCAAACCAATTTGGGAATCTTTGAAAGTATATGTAGAGCCTGTTCCTCAAAAAACTAATTCATATCTCATCCATTTGAGTCCTCAGTACTGTGCACAGTACCTTTCATTTTGTATTTTTCTCCCCTCCTCACAGGCTCAGATCAACACTGAATCAGCACAGATGGGACGTGAAACCTTGCCTGTCTGTATGGCTCACACACTGGGTGGTGCAGTTTTCCACCAAACAATCGGCAGAACGTGAGTGTTATTAATGAGCTGGGTCTGATTGCCAGAGTATTGGTAATACCATTCCAGTCGACCATCTGGAGACCATAAGGAAGAGGAATAAGATCGTGCCATTTGGAACTATATCTGGAAGCTGCTGGCTGATCTGGCTATTTCACATTCTCCATTCTAAATTAAACACAGCCTTGCTGCATTTGTGAGCACTGCCCAGCGTTAAATCAACTATACACCAAGACATGGACCAAGCTGCCATTTTTTGTATCGGATGTACGTGTGCGAGCTGACGCACCTGAAGCAGTCCCACTCCACCAGGGTGAGCTTGAAGCTCAGATGTGCCAAATACATTCTGCTGGGTGGCCACCTATCTGTCGTTCAGCACAGGCTAGGATGCAGCTACTGAGGAACTTCAGGATTTAAAAGCACTCTCGCCTCTGACTCAGAAGGTTGTGGGTTCAGAGTCCCACTCCAGAGACTTGAGCACAAAATCTAGGCTGACGCTCCAGTGCAGTGCTGAGGGAGCGCTGCACTGTCAGAGGTGCCGTCTTTCGGATGAGATGTTAAAACTCATGCCCCGTCTGCCCTCTCAGGTGGACATAAAAGATCCAATGGCACTATTTTGAAGAAGAGCAGGGGAGTTCTCCCCGGTGTTCTGGCCAATATTTATCCCTCAACCAACATCACTAAAACAGATTATGTGGTCATTATCACATTACTGTTTGTGGGAGCTTGCTGTGTGCAAACTGGCTGCCGCGTTTCCCTACACTACAACAGTAAAACACTTCAAATAGTGCTTCATTGACTGTAAAGTGCTTTGGGATGTCCTTGGGAACCCAAGTGATGAGGGACAACGAGATTTACTGAACCCAATACCAGTTACACTTTCTACATTCTTGTGTGCGCGACTATAAGCATGAGCCTCCAGCACTCACTAGAGAAGAGGTGCCAATCACCAGCCTTTAAGGTTGTGACCATAAGGCTTGCTGACTTATTGCATAGACGCCTGTGGTACCCATAGTCCTGCTGTGTTCCACAAGGAATGCTGCAAACGTTGTTGCCCAGTGTCACTCGAGCATGGAATCCCAATCGCCATGGCACTGATGTAAAGACGGATTCCACCCACTTCTTACCCTTCCCCCTGCCCCACCCCCAACTCGTGAAAGAGGTTACATGGGTAACGGTGGAGAGAACTGATTATCAGGTTTGAGTCTCAGGTGCCTACTCACCAGGCGTCTAGGAATGTGCAGTGGGGTATCTGGAAATGATGCTCTTTGGAAACATCTTTGTGTTCAACCACAAAAACAGCACTGAAGTAAGGAAAGCACATTCCTGGCCACAGGGGATATATTAAGAGTGTGACTGGCAAACATATGTTAGCACTCTGCGGTGACCTTTTCCTGGTTAAACCTTCTCTTCTGAAGATATTACAATGATGTTTCTGTGAGGGGAGACAGTGGTTCACTCACACATGGGCCTGTCTCAAGGCAAACCCTTTGATCAGAGCTGCGGACTCTTGCTCTGTACGCCACCTCCATTAGAGATAAGCAGACACGTTGTCTGAGGGTACATTCCTCTACTTCATCTCCGAACGCCGTATCCCTTCACAGATAAATCACAAGTATGAGCTCAGAAACCCGGATCCGTCCCACTAATGCCCTCAGTCCAGAGTTGCTTGATAACAGGCTGCTGCCGTGCTCTGCACTCTCCTCGCCATTCCTCAGCTCAAGCTCCCAGATCCCACTGGGATCCCTGTACAAGAGGGAGCTTCCCCGCTGCTGGGTCCTGGACAGACACACTAGGGTCACCATACCATCCAATTCAGAGTGGTGTGTCCAGAAAGTTTTCAAATCAAATTGCACACCATGAGCCTGGATTTTCCAACCAGATCTGCCCAATTTACGGGATATACGGATCTCTGTCCACTTTCACACCTGTTCCCACTTTCCTCCATCGTCTCTGGCAGTTGCAGGAGGCAGACGTCCATTTCTAGATGTAAATGATGCAAAAATGTACTCCACTGCCCACCATTGGGAACAGCAGGGGGCCATTCAGCCCCTCGCGTCTGTTCCGCCATTCAATCAGATCATGGCCGATCTGCACCTCAACTCCATTGACCCGCCTTTGATCCATAGCCCTTGACACCCCTACCCAACGAAAACCTATCGATCTCAGTCTTGTAAATTTCAATTGAAATGTCTTTTGGCCAAGAGAGTTCCAGATTTTTACTAGCCTTTGTGTGGAAAAAGTGCTTCCTGATTTCACTCCTAAATGGCCTGGCTCTAATTTTAAGATCGTGCCCCCTAGTTCTGGATTCCCCCACCAGAGGAAACAGCTTCCTTTATAATTTAGGGGCTATAGGAAAAGAGCAGGGGGAGTGGGACTAATTGGACAGCTCTTTCAAAGAGCCGGCACAGGCACGATGGGCTGAATGGCCTCCTTCTGTACTGTACGATTCTTTGATTCTATGAACTTGAATGACTTAGATCACCTGCCTCATTGTTTGTTCTTCTTGTCCATTTTATATGAATATCCAGGGTTGCTTGGCACGAGGAATGAAGTGGAAGAGAATTCTGAGAGCCTGACACCAACGTTGACAGAATCAGTTTGAAGCTTATCACTGAGTCATTTTTGGAGGGGGTGCTTGCTTTGCCAACTACTTTCAGATCTGCCTCTGCCATTTTCTGTTGCTACTATCCGCCCCAACTATTTCAGGAAGGGCACAATGGGCTTCCCAATGGGAATTCGCCTGTAGCATTGTTATTTTTGGAAGAAGAAGGGGGAACCAGTGGAGGGATGCCAGGCTGGTCAGCACCCACATGCCAGTACCCCAGCTATGCCAGGTTATTCAGGCAGACACCAACCTACCTGCCTTTGTCAGAGGACCAGTGCCCGTAGAGGCTCTGCTTTTCCAAGGAAACCGGTAATAAGTTATGCCACGTGGCAAAAGCAGAACTGTAGCCCATCACCACCACCACACTGCCCCTGGTTGTAAGGTTCACAACTGCCCTTAACTATTATGCTGCAGACTGTCACTGGGGACAGCACTAACGTTAGCCAATCAGCTGTGTACAAAGATGCAGTGAGCAAGCCACGGACGCATTGCTTGTCAGATCAAACCATCTTAGGGCCCAGAAATTCGGGTCGGCGGCTTCCCGCGGGTGCAAGCCCCCGACCTGCACTTACCTACCGCGCCGGCCGTTGTGCTGTGGGCCCGCGTGGGATTCCGACCCTGGGCCTCCTCCAACTGCCGGCGCGCAGTGCTTGCGTATCCCAGGGGCGCAGTTAGTTCGATGCGTCCCCTGGGATCACGTGGGCCATGGGGAGCCAATGGTAGCAGGGAAGTGCCCATTCATAAAATTGACAGGAAGAGCTGTCAAACCTATAAATACTATAAGCCCCAAAACATCACTAAAACTTCAAATAATTTTTTTTTTAAATCACATTTTAAAAATAACTATAAATTACATAAACAATAATTTAAAATTTTGAAACAATTAATTACATTTTCTAACGGGGCTAAAAATAAACTTACCTTTCTTTAAAGTATTTAAAAATAATAAACCTGTGGAAAAAATGTTTTAATTTTAATTAATTCACCACTTACCTTGTTAAAAGCAGGCCTTGCGACTGCTTTTTACATGTGTAACTCCTGGAGATTTACCCTCCCGAAGAAACCTGCAAAAAAAAATGTAAGTTCCAGGCGCACGCGCTGCCTCTCCGGCGCAAGTGTTCGACCTCTGAACCCCTTCCTTTAAGGGAACGGAAGTTCCGGTTTCCCACGCATGCGCAGTGCATGCACGAAACCGGCACTTCCGTTGGGCCTACGGGTGAGTACTGGGCCCTTATCTCTGTCCACGGTAGAATTTTCGCCTCTGAGTCAGAAGGTTGTGGGCTACATTGGAACTTAGGAACAGGGTAGACCATTCAGCCCCTCGAGCCTATTCCACCATTTAATCAGATCATGGCTGATCTGTACCTCAACTCCCTTTACCCACCTTTGATCCATATCTCTTGATACCCTCACCTAACAAAACTCTATCAGTTTCAGTCTTGAGATTTTCAATTGTCCCAGCATCTACAGCCTTTTGGGGGAGAGAGTTCCAGATTTCCATTACTCTTTGTGTGAAAACTTGCTTCCTGATTTCCCTCCTAATTGGCCCAGCTCTAATTTTAAGATTGTGCCCCCTTGTTCTGGATTTCCCCACCAGAGGAAATAGTTTCTTTGTATCTACTCTATCGAATCCCGTCTGCTCTCTCAGGTGGATGTAAAAGATCCCATGGCACTATTCGAAGAAGAGCAGGAGAGTTATCCCTGGTATCCTGGCCATTATTTATCCCTCTGCCAACATCAATAAATGAGATTATCTGGGTATTATCTCATTGCTGTTTCTGGGACCTTGCTGTGCGCAAGTTGGCTGCCGTGTTTCCCTACATTACAACAGTGCCTACCATTCAAAAATACTTAATTGGCTGTGAGGCACTTTGGGACGCCCTGAGGCTGTGAAAGGCGCTACATAAATGCAAGTCCTTTCTTTCCCCACGGACAATCAGTCGCAACATAGCAGGGCACTGACATTTTACCCAGTGACAGGACTCCCAACAGTCCAAAGAGTTACTGATGGTGGCTGTAATGTATATACCTTTAAGGGGGGAACTACTTTTTACAGCTCATGTATACTGTAGTACCGGCAGTGACCACACCTGTATATAGCACTGAGTAGTCATCTGTACAGATCAGTTCCCGTGTGAGCCACGTTGAGTAAACACCTGTTGTACCGTTCTCCTGCAGTCTGTGTCTTACTACTGACGGACACAACATTGGCGACGAGGCAAATTCGATCCTACCTGCAACTCTGCATCACCTCCCAGGGATTCGTTCCTGGAGACCAGTAGATTGGAGGTCAAGGCCAGAGACACGGGCGTCGACCACGGGCAACCGCCCAGTCATCCAGCAGAGACTCGAGAATTGCGGGGGAGGCTGTTGAGAGCCAGGCTTGGCTTTCCAGTCACGGTGGTCCAGCGAAACGGGCTGGCAACAGGTAGTGCGCAGACCCTTCCCGGACAGCGGCGGGCTAGAGCCCGACCGAGCGGCACAGCAAAGGGCCGAGCAGCGTTGACGGGAGAGAGAGAGAGAGAGGGCAGAGCGCACAGGGCGCAGCCGGTGTTCAGGGGCCGAGCAGTGTCGAGGCGAGGGAGAGCGACGCGCAGAAACACGCGAGGCGCCGCCATTGCCACGAGGACCACCGAGAGCGGCATTGGCAACAGCGCAGGAGAAGCGCGCGAAACCTACAGGACGCCGCCATTGCCACGAGGACCGCCGAGAGCGGCGTTGGCAGCAGCGGGGGAGGAAGGAAAGCGCGGGAGACGCCATTTTAAGCCATTTTAAACCACACCCAAAATGCCGAAGAGTGGCAGTATCACCGCATTTGACAATGAAGTCGAAGATTGGACTACATATGTCGAACAAATAGAGGTATACTGCAAGGCAAATGAGGTGTCAGATGACAAGAAAGCGCCGGTATTGTTAAATTTAATGGGTGCAAAGACGTATGGCTTATTACGAAATCTAGTAACCCCAGCGAAGCCAGTGGAAAAGAGTTTTGGAGACATAGTGACAATACTACAGGAACATTTAAACCCCACACCGCTGCTGATAGCAGAAAGATTCAAGTTTCACAAACGGAACCAGCATAAGGATGAAAGCAATGCTGAATATTTAACAGAACTGCGCAAACTATCGAAACACTGCCAGTTTGGAATGGGACTGGCAGATACCTTAAGGGACAAGTTTGTGTGTGGGCTTCAAAGTGAAGGAACCCAGAAACGGCTTGCCAGAACAGATTTGCTCCGATAACGGACCACAGTTTGTGTCCGAAGAGTTCCGGAGGTTTATGCAGAAGAATGGGGTAAGGCCAGGAACGATATGCACACGGCAGGGGCCATTAATGTACACAGTGAACGTTGGGGAGAACATCGTGAGACGCCATGCTGACCAGATCCTAGAGTCACAGGAACAAGTCAACCCCATGCCTCGCCCATACGTACCTGGTGAGGAACCCGACGTACAGGTCGCATCTACCCCAGAAACAGTAGCATCGGAAGCTGATGACCCAACCGACGACAGGGTGCCAGAATCGCCTCCGCACCAAGAGCGAGACACTCGGGAAAGGCGCTATCCAGAAAGGATCAGGAAGCCTCCCCAAAGACTGAATATATAAATGGACTATTTTCAGCTAACGTTGTATGTTAAAAGTGTTAATTGTAATTAGTTTGATATGTAATTGTTAAATGAGTGTTATGGTACTGTTAATCTAAAAGGGGAGGAATTGTAATGTATATACCTTTAAGGAGGGAACTACTTTTTACAGCTCATGTATACTGTAGTACCGGCAGTGACCACACCTGTATATAGCACTGAGTAGTCATCTGTACAGTCAGTTCCAGAGTGAGCCACGTTGAGTAAACACCTGTTGTACCGTTCTCCTGCAGTCTGTGTCTTACTACTGACGGACACAACAGTGGCCATGTTGCCCTCTGCTCAATGTCACTACCGACATCCACAAGGGACTCAACTTTCTCAACGGGAAGCTTATTTGCCACCAGCAGCCACCATATTAGGCAGGTGCATGCTCGTCCCCTAAGGAGCTGCCGTGACACCTTCATTTTAAGGCAGCCACTCCGTACCAGCATCCATTGTCTCAGAAAAGACAATCACAGGGTGGCTCCTTGGAGATGGAGGCAATCTTCTGCAGTCGTGGCTCAGGAAACTGTGTGGTATCCCAGAAAACCAGCTGAGCAGAGGTATAATAATGCCCCTTCGATCATTCAATCAAAATTGGCACGTTGGGGGCGTGGTTCAGGTGGCTGAATCAATAGGGGGGGAGGGGAAAACGTACAAACATAGGAAAATGATGGGCAGCAGAAGACCAGCTGGTTCATGAAGCGTGCTCTATGTTCATGATATCTGGAGCATCAGGACTAGAATCACAGAATCATAGAAAGTTACAGCACGGAAGGAGGCCATTTTGGCCCATCGTGTCCGCGCCGGCCAACAAAGAGCGATCCAGCCTAACCCCACTTCCCAGCTCTTGGTCCGTAGCCCTGCAGGTTACAGCATCCCAAGTGCACATCCAAGTACTTTTTAAATGTGGTTAGGGTTTCCGCCTCTACCACCCTTTCAGGCAGTGAGTTCCAGACCCCCACAACCCTCTGGGTGAAGAAATTTCCCCTCAAATCCCCTCTAAACCTTCCCCCAATTACTTTAAATCTGTGCCCCCTGGTTGTTGGCCACTCTGCTAAGGGAAACATTTCCTTCCTAGCCACTTTATCTATGCCCCTCATAATCTTATACACCTCAATAAGGTCTCCCCTCAGCCTCCTCTGTTCCAAGGAAAACAGACCCAGCCTATCCAGTCTTTCCTCATAGCTAAGATTCTCTACTCCCGGCAACATCCTTGTAAATCTCCTCTGCACCCTCTCTAGTGCAATCACATCTTTCCTGTAATGTGGTGACTAGAACTGCACGCAGTGCTCTAGCTGAGGCCTAACTAGTGTTTTATACTAGGCACTTCCTACCCAATCCCCCTCCCTCACCACCCCCCACCCCTCCACACCCATCGCAGCCATGTAATCTCTTGTGAGAGGCCAAAAAAAACAAGAAAAAGAAACCCAGAGACAAAAAGGGAAACGAAAAATCTTGAAAACCCCTCTTCAACTCCCTCGGTGGATCGAGCCCAGTCCAAGAGATCACATGGACCGTGCGTACGTTAGCTGTTAAATCGCCAAGCCGGCTCCGTTAAAATGAGGCGCGAGGCCCAATATTGGGGGCGGCTCAGGCCTGACCATTCAGGCACAGGGAATGTAGCCTGCACCCCCGCCCAAAGTTCTACCACAAGTAATCTGTTGGCGAGAGGACGAGAGGAGGCTTCCATTTCCCCTGGCGCTGTGTGGAGGAGACTGGGCTTCGTTTCCCTTGCAGTGTTGGAGATGGGCAAGCGATGGAAGCAATCGTCAAGTGTCGCTCACTACAAGTGGCGGTCACTATTATGGTTTATAACCGTGATCCGTTTCCACGTGGAGCATTTAAAATTAAACACAGCTTTGTTCCTTTGAATGCATTTGTGATCTGCTTTATAGTCGCTGACCAATGTTCCCTTTAAGCTGCGCCGCCGCGCAACACGTGAGCCGGTTTTTAAATTGCAACAAACACGCATGCGCAGAATTTTGAACGGGCCGCGCAGCCCGTTAAAGCAGCCACACGGCCCAAAGAAAATTGCAGAGAACACTGTTGCTGACCCGTTTACAAAATCATTTAATGTGGTCACATGACATTATTCTGTCCACTATTTGTTTGTGTTAAAATGGCGGACAGAGGAATATCACACGCGCGCGTTACCCGTCCATCCACAAATATCGGAAACAGTCATTTCTGTTCTCCATCACTATTGCTCCTACCGTCACTTGCCAAGTCTAGAACTGGCCTGGCCGCTGGATTGGGGGTGGAGCAAGAGGTGGAGGGGGTTCATGGTTTTATGTTCTTGAGATTTGTTTTGCCAATTCTAAAAGTGCAGCATAAATCTGAATCTGAACAGTGAGCAAGAGACACAGAGATAAATGTAAGATATTGGCCTAGAAATTCAGTGGGCTGCGCCACCAGTTAGTGCCCAAAGAGGGCACTCAGTGGCTTTAGCGCCACTGGCCACGCCTCCCGCGATATTTAGCGGGGCGCTAATGGCGGCGTTAGCCTGTAGCGCTGCGCCGCCACCGATGACGTCATCGGTGTGCGCAGCGCCCCGCTCCCGCCCCGATCACCATATTTGGTCGCGCCCGCCTCTTTAACGCCGGTCACAAATCGCGACCGGTTCACAGGGCCTACCTGTGGCGGTAGTGGCACAAGTTAAGGTGGAGGTGCGGGGCGGCCGCCTGCCAGCACCTCCGTCCCCGGCCTCCTAAACCCCCCCCCGCGGCATTGCCGGCTGTTTCCCGAGTGCCCGGCACTTCTCCTTGGTGCCGGGCTCATTTGCCGGCACTCGCGAGCGGGGATCGCGCTGTTGCAGGCACCTCCCCCTTAACAGTGGGAGGAAGGCCTGCAGTACCGCAGCGTGCCGTGCCGCAGCGTGCCGTGTGGCGCTGCAGCCCTTAGCGCGGCGATATTCAGGGTGACTGCCCCAAGCGGGGCGCGGGGAGCCTCGAGTAGCGGCCCACTTCCGTTTGGGGCGCAGAAACTGAATATCGGGATGGCGCAAGTGGCTCCGCTCGCAGTGGTAATTCCGGCACCCAGGCGAGCTTGGCGCCCCAAACGGCGCCCAACTGAATTTCTAGGCCATTGGCTTTTAATTAAAAAACAACCGTTGTCCATAAATTTGCCAACCTCAAGCTCCCTGAGGGGAGCTGAGCTGAAAGGCGCACAGGTTCGAAAATTGGCGCTGTGGTGTTCAGCCCTTTCTCTGGCCCCTCCTCGCTCCCCACTAGGAGCCCAAGATTGGTGAATTTACCCAATTTAAATAAACGGATTAACTTCTCTATTAAAATATGAACAGAGGAATGTAGCAGCACATGTTAACCACTCAGCCCTATTATGCAGTGTTGCTCGCACCCATCATTTGCCAGTTTTCAGTTTAGAGATTCCCAAACGCCTAATTCAGAACGAGACCGGTCCAAGTGGACCGGCGGCAAACCAAACTTCGGCCATTGCCCTGGCGGTGAGAGGCTAGAATGGAGGGCCAGAACCAATCCCTGCCGGTGTTGTAGGTGTCAGTTCTATTGAGGGACTCACCAAATCTCTGACCCTGCAACATGTTGAAAGGGCAAGAGTTCGGCTCTGATCTTGGGGCGATTGTTTCTGTGGAACCGGCTACTTATCTGTTTTTTTTTTGTCAACCTGGCATTCATGGGCGGCGCTGTTTATGGCCAGAATGCCCCAATGAAAATAGGACATTTGAGTGTTGTGGGGTCCACACCCTTCCATTCTGAGAAACACAGAAAGAGTTTTCCAGTCCGAGTTCTCTCTCCAGACCTCTCGTCTGCCTTTGCTGTACAATCCACAGAGAAGACAATGATTGAGAGTCCCCGTGCTGATGGCCAAAGACACTCCCTTGCTGACAGAGAGATAGGCCAGTTTTCTTTCATCCAAAGAAGTGCCGACTGACTTGGACATTAATGTATAAACCATTTTGTGCCTCTTTATTCACAAATCTGTCAACAATCCATGATCAATGTGACACATGCAACAAGGCAAGGCTGTGCTGTGTACATTAAAGAACCTCATGCAGCCTCAAACTCTTCCCTTGCTTTATACTCAACTCATACAAACCTGGTTAGTTTTACCCTTCCCCCAATTGAAGCTTTGATGTTGCTTAACGTCTTTAACCCTTACATCACTGAGATTGAAATATTTTGCACCATGTGACACTCTATCCGAGCCGGAGCTCTGATTTGCAGCATGACTTTGACCGGCAGCTATTAGAACATTGAGGCATTCACGGCATCACTGCATGCAGCACTGTACAATAGCCACGGACTCTACAAACGGCTTTCTATTGCCTCCGCAATCTCTATCCATAGTAACAGTTTCAGGCAGGAGAAGATCTTTGGCCCAACCAGTGCATGCCGGTGTTTATGCTGCACTCGAGCCTCCTCCGATCTTTCCTCATCTAACTATCAGCGTAATCCTCTATTCCCTGTTCTGTCATATGCTTGTCTGGCCTCTCCTTAAATGTATCTGTTATGAATCTTATGATCCATGAGGAAAGACTCATGAAATAACACTGGACGGCCAGCTGGTGGCGCCATCCAAGGAGTATAAATACTCGGGGGTGGGCCCAGCTTGCCCAGGACATTGTGTAAACAGGAACTAGTGAAAGATAACTAGACCTCCATCTTTTGAAACAAGTTGATTAAAGACTTGCTTTATACTCGAACCAAGTGCGTAGTGAGTTTTATTACGTCAGTATCTATACTATTTGCTTCAACCACTCCCTGTGGTAGCGAGTTCCACATTCTCACCACTCTCTGGGTAAAGAAGTTTCTTCTGAATTCCCTATTTGATTTCTTAGTGATCTTATATTGATGGCCTCCAGTTTTGATCTTCCCCACATGTGGAAGCACGCTCTCTGTGTCGACTCTATCAAAACATTTCATAATTTGAAGGATCTCTATTAGGTCACCCCTCAGGAGGCACAGCCTGTTCATCCTTTCCTGATAGGTATAACCTCACATTTCTGGTACCATCCTTGTAAATCTTTATTGCACCCTCTCCAGTGCCTCCATAATATGGCGACCAGAATTGTGCGCGGTACTCCAAGTGTGGTCAAACCAAGGTTCCATACAGGTTTAGCATAACTTCTCTACTTTTCAATTCTATCCCTCTAGAAATAAACCCTAGTGCTTGGTTTGCTTTTTTATGGCCTTATTAACCTGCAATGCTATTTTTAGTGATTTGTGTATTTGTGCTCTGAGATCCCTTTGCTCCTCTACCCCATTGAGATTCTTATTTTCCAAGTAATATGTGACCTCCTTATTCTTACTAAAATGTAATACCTCACACAAATCTGTATTGAAATTCATTTGCCAATTATATACCCATTCTGCAAGTTTATTAATATCTTGTAATTTGTTGCAGTCCTCCTCAGTATTGATTATCCCCCCTTATTATTGATAACAACCTGTCTAGTTCCATCGCAAAGGTTTCTTCTTCCACCATTTATGCCGGTCATTTTTTCCACATATTTACCACTCTTTAGTAAAAAGTTCCTCCTGCATTTCCTTTTGTTTACTTAATTTGTAAATATGACCCCTTGGGCTAGAAATTCGTTATAGCCAAGGAATGGACGGTGTCAGTAGAAACATTGGAGAATTAGCACCAGGCGCTAATGCTTTAGACTGCACGCAAAATTCGTGCTCGCTGCTCAAAGAAATGATTGGAGTCCAAATTCAAGTCTTGAAGCCCAAGCTCATTGGCATTACACTCAAAGGGTTCCTTTACTGCGGCCTGGAGGAGTCGGTTTTCCATGTATATATGGAGTGTGAGGTTGCAGCCCCTCTTCCACTATTTGAAGGGGCTGCTCCTCGATTTTTGGCTGCACTTCAATCCCACGCTCCTGATCTTTGGTCACCTGATGTGGAGGGGAGCGGCCAGGTCGGAGGACCTCCTCATAGGACTGCTCCTGGGCCTGGCCAAAGTGGCCATTAATTGGTCCAGGCAGCGGACGTTTGAGGGGGGTCATTCAGCCCGGCTGCCTGCCTCTCTTCCGCGGCCACGTTCACGCCTGGGTGGCCCTGGAGATGGAGCACGTGGTGTCCGCTGGCACACTCGAGGCCTTCCGCGACCTGTGGGCACCACGGGGACTGGAGTGCATCATCACCCCGGCCAATTAAATTTTAATTTAAGTTGTTAAGTTTCCTTTAATGTTTTATTAGTTACAGTCATTTGGTTTAGTGTGCACCCAATCAAAAGAGTACTCAAAGGGTGGACCAATATCAGGTGCAGTCTCATTGCAAGTCTTGATTGACACAAGCTTTTTCCAGTTCTCAAACGGGAGGTTCATTGATGCTACAGAACTTCGTTCTCAGCATTGCTGACTGTGCAGCTGTCTCAGCAAGCAGCAGCAAGTCAAGGAGAAGGAGCCAGAGAACTGAAGCAGCCGTACTCATGGCAGATCCACGCCCAGGGAGCGAGCCCGCAGATTCTGCGGTCAAGCATTGGAAGTATTGGTGTTCGCTGTGGAGAGACGGAGGGCGGTGCTCTACCCGACAAGTGGCAAGAGGCCCTCACCGTAAGTCTTCCACACCATGTGGTGGGAGGTAGCCCAGCATATCTCAGGCAGCACTGTGGTCCCCAGGACCCATACACAGTGCAGGAAGAAATGTAACGACCTCACTCGGGTGGTCAGGGTGAGTGAATGCTTCAGCAAATACTACATACCACCATCTGAACCACAGTCTGCACACACTGCCCAAAGCACCACACCCCCAGCACTCACCCACCAACAATCTCTACCTACCAACACTTCACACCCACATTTCACACCTTGCACACAATGACAGCTATTCAACTATGGCAGGCACATCACCCAAACACATTGCTCCACATTCACTCACACACTTTCCTTTCTCTTGAAGGCCAAGGTGGCTCACAACAGGAGGGAGCAGGAGCGCACAGGCGGGGGACAAGCCGACACCCAACCACTGTCTGCACTGGAGTTTCGAGTGCTGAGATTATTGGGCGCCAGGTGGTGGGCGCCATGGCCACCGGTGACGTTGACCCCCTTGGGGACAACAATGGTATGTTCATCCCGACTTCTTCTTCTCACATCCCACTTCCCCCTCACCCCACAAGTGTTTCCCACTTTCCAGCTAATCATGCTGTATACCTGCATTTCTCCCTTCCTGCCCCCCTCCCCTCACCTTAACCCGTCTCTTGTGCCTTTATACTTTCAGATAATGAGCAAGCACCAGAGCAGCCTGTCTCTGAGGGCACCATAGAGAGTGAGGCAGGAGAAGAGGAGCAGGAAGAACACACCACGTCACTGCATCTCTCACCCGCAGGCACCAGCTCAGATACTGGCACTACGCGTTCTGCACAGGGAGAGGCACCGGGGATGAGTGAGCTGCAGCAAGGCCAGGGGGGGAAAAGGTAGCTCGGGGCCAGCTCCCCAGAGGGAGAGTTTGTGCGTGAGTTCTGCTGCTCAGGTCTCAGATGAGGACCTCAATGGGGAGGCCTTTAAAAGAGGGGCGATGGGCATGCACAAGGAGATGATAGGTGCAATGGCAAGGGTGCCCGAGAGCCTGTCGGCAATGGTAAGGAACATGGAGGAGTCTGCCTCCAACATTGCACAAGGCTCTGCGCACACCATGGAGCCCATCATTTCCAATCTGCAAAGGATGGTAAACTCCCAGAGAGACCGTGGCGACCCAGACCTGATGCCGTGTGTGATGGGCAAACTGACAGCTTCTATTGCAGCACAGGCGGAAGCGATGCAACGTCTTAGTGCTGTAATGCAGTCTATGCTTGGTGCCATCCAATCTCAGACTGCTCTCATGCAGTCTCAGCTTGATGCCACGCAAGCTCTGACTGCTGCCGTCGTTGCTGGGCCTACCACCGGCGACCGGGGCTTTCACGGTGTCGCAGCAGGCCAGCAATCTGTGCTCCAACAGATTGTTAGGGATGCTGAGGTGCTGCCCCGGGGGAGTGGCAGTGGGTCAGTGGAGCAGGAACCTGCTGTCCCCTCTCAGGATGACAGCATTCCTGCTACCACCACTGCCACTCTGCCATTGCCCTTGTTGCTGCCTGTCATTTAGCCAGCCCAGACTGCTTCCGCCCATTCTGAGGTGGTGCAGTCTACAGCTGGGCCTTCCAGGCCCAGAGCTGGTCGAGGGCGTCCTGCAAGGCCATCTGAAGTCTCCCGCACGGACACTCAGCAGCCTTCCACCAGCCCTACTGCAGCCGCTGGGCCAACACTTCATAGGAGGACTAGAGTAGGCAAAGGCACAGGAACGAGAGGCACTAAGGGATTGCACAAGGGTGAACAGTTAATATTTTTGGTGTAAATATGTGTTCACTGATTTTTGATAAATTTATTAATTCACTTACCATTCTTTTGTGGTGTGTCTCATTTCAGCTTTGTGGTGTGAAATGGCCTACAAGAGGGATAGAATGATGGGGATGTGGTGAGCAAAGGAGATGTGGGCTTTAAGTCATCCTGGTGTGAGGCTGCAGGTCTGTTTGGAGGAGGTGGCAGAGTTCTGTGACCACCTCCTTGGTGAAGCAGAGCCATCTAATACACTGCTCCTCGCTTCAATGAAGGTAGGAGAAGTGCTTTCGGAATACCCTTGGAGGGTAAGGCCTCCTGGTGAGAGACCTGATATCCCTCCTCATCTCTCTGCGCACCTGTACCGTCATTCTCGCTGCCTACGCTCCCTCCACTCCCTCCGCTATACATCCTGGAGGGCGAGGTGTCATGCCAGTAGAGCCCCCATTAATGTTACCAAATGTAGCAGTTTGATTTTTTTAAAGAATAAATGTAACTACTTTTTAGTTGCCACAACACTCCTGATACAAAACAACCTTGAAATTACTGAATGAAACTGTTGGAGTCTGTGAAACTGACAGGAAACCACTTAAGCTGCACTAACCTGACAACTGCAAGTCATTACTGATGATCCCTTTAAATAACGTAGCTGGAGCCGGCTTCCAGTTGCTTCACGCCAGCTCTCCCTGTTGGTGTTTACTCCAAGCGCTAAGGTAGGTGGCAACAATCAATTTCACAAATCGGGTGGTCAGTGAGCGCTGCACACTCACTGACATCACAATCCACCTGGCGTTGACGTTCCCAGCGATAATGCTTACCTTCAGTGCTACGGAGGGGGGGCGGGATTGGGATTTGGCGTGTGGCGCTGGATTCGCCTCGCCCCGGCGATACCGCTCTAGCGCCCCGTTAGCGCCATTTTCCCCCCATAGAATCTTACTGCTAGTTCTTTGAAAGAGCTATCCAATTAGTCCCACTCCCCCTGCTCTTTCCCCATAGCCCTATAAATTTTTCCCTTTCAAGTGTATATCTGTTTTTTGGATGACACGTTAAACCGAAGCTCCATCTGATCTCTCAGGTGAACGTAAAAGATCCCGCGGCACTATTTGGAAGAGGAGCAGGGATGTTATCCCCGGTGTCCTGGCCAATATTAATCCCTCAACCAACATCGCTAAAACAGATTATCTGGTCATTATCACATTGTTGTTTGTTGGAGCTTGTTGTGTGCAAATTGGCTGCCGCGTTTCCTACATTACAGCAGTGACTACACTTCAGAAATACTTCATTGGCTGTAAAGCACTTTGGGACATCCTGTGGTCAAGGAAGGCGCTATATAAATGCAAGTACTTCTTTCTTTTTCCAAAGCCTTTGACATCCCTCCTATAGTGTGGTGCCTAGAATTGTACAAAATAGTCTAGCTGAGGCCGAACCAGTCATTTATAAATGTCTAGCAGAGCTTCCTTGCGTTGGAATGTATCCAATGTGCAATAACAGAGGTTTGGCAAATTTCATCGACACAGTGATGGCACTGATGGGACGGTGATCGTCTGTGATTTTTCTTCCTGTTCTCCTGCCCCAAAATTAGAAAGCTAAAGCTGGGAATGATCAGTTAATTACACTGACATGTCTAACCGGGAAAGTACTGGGGCCGAACATGAAAGAGCTCATTCAAAAGCATTTAATCAGCGTAAAATACAAAGTGACAGGTTTTTGAAAAGCAGGTCACGCAAAGGTTTTTCTAAATTCTTTGAGGTCGTGACACACTTGGGAAATTTTCTGGAACTTGACTTTCATCAAATCTTTGAGAAGGTCCCCGGTCAGAGTGGTATGTCTGAAGAGAGTCTCTCCTGGGACCCGAGGTGGAATTGTAAATTGGATTAAGTGGCGAAATGGAAAACAGAGGATGGGTAATCATTCTATTTGGGAAGTGATAGCCAGCAAAGTCCCAGAATTCACTGCGGTTCCTGCTTTAGTTAATGATAAAATGTGTTGGAAGTACTTACATTTAACTATCTAGATGACCAGCTTGTGAAGTGATACAAAGGGAGTCAATGGAGTGAACCAGGGGGGAGATGAGGGAAAAAACATTTACATATCAAGTTGTTGTGATCTGGAATGCATTGCCTGAAAGGGCGGTGGAAGCAGATTCAAGAGTAACTTTCAAAAGGGGATTGGATAAATATACTTGAAAAGGAAAAATTTGCAGGGCTATGGGGCAAGAGCAGGGGAGTAGAAGTATTTGGACAGCTCTTTCAAAGAGCCAGCATGGGGACGATGGGCCAAATAGCCTCCTTCTGTGCTGTACGATTCTATGAATGTTGGAGAAGGTCTTGATAGAACAAAGATACACCAATTACACAGAACTTCACCAGTCATCCGATTGCGCTCAATCAGCAGGATAGACTGGTACAGAGTGCGGTACTTCCAAGTCAGCTGAAGCAGTAGGAAAGGAACAGAGTCCAAACTCAGCAGGAATTATACTTGGTGCCAAGGTGGAGAGAGATGAATAGCAAAACATTGCAGATGCTGGAAATCCGAAATAACATCAGAAAATGCTGGAAAAACTCGGCAGGCCAGGCAACATCCGTCGAGAGAAAATAGAGTCAACGTTTCGGGTCAAAACCCTTTGTCAAGACAGAGGGTTTTGACCCGAAACGTTGACTCTATTTTCTCTCCACGGATGTTGCCTGGCCTGCTGAGTTTATCCAGCATTTTCTGTTGTTATTTTGGAGTGAGATGAAACCGGTGCAGGAATGTGAACCAGGTAGGTTCAACTGCCTTCTCATTCCTATCTTCCTGCGCATTTAACTTGCACACACGCATGACCTCAAAGGCATCCAAATGTCAGCCAGTTTCAATCTATTGAAGCCTTGTACAAAACGGCTTTAAGTGAGTGGACTTCTCTCCCATTCATCTGCTGGCTGACCCATGAAACATGTGGTTCAGATACTTGTGAGGAACAGAGGTTACCTGAGACTGCAAGTTAATGTGAAGAGTCAGATACTAAACAGCAGTCTGACAGGAGACAGATGTGGGAGATTGGATTCTGTCTAAATACTGATCTAAAGCTCAGACAACAAGGAGTTTGTTAGTCTAGCAACCAGAAAAATAAGAGAGATGAAGAAGTGAGGACTCAAAGCCTCATATCTGACACTAAACAGATGTTACTGCTCATCTATAACACCGGCACAGACACGGTGAGCCAAATGTTCTCCATCTGTGGTATAATTTCTGCGATTCCATGATTTATAGATCTTTACAGAAATAGCGCTTATATCACTAGTCAGCTTCTGGTGAGGAAATGTTCAATGCAGTAAGTGAGGTGGTGTGAATCGTGCTTCCCACTGCACCAACTGAAGCTTCTCACAAGTGGTGAAACCAAAACGCAACATGCAGCAATATTGTTAAAACTTGTACAGTATTAGTCAATGTTTCACCGTGTAAGGTAGCCTGACCTAGAAACTGGTCCCGTTTTTCGGGCAATACTTGGACTAATAAGGCCCCAATATGGCGGGAAGGCAGCATGTGCACATTTCCAGCCGGAAGTGCGCCATCCGCCATATTGGGTAAGGACAAACCTGAGGCGCCCTTTACCCACGCCTAAAGCAGGCATTAGCCCATTCGCATATGCAAATAAGGGGCCTGATTGAGGTCCGCTGTCCAAGATTGTTTTGCCCTGAGGCAGCTGATGACATCGCTGACTGCACGCATGGAAACCAAGTCTAGGGATCGACGGCCAACCACGCAAATAATAAACAACCTACCAACCTACCTCCCTCTGAACCTGCAGCACTCCACTCTCTCAGATCCAACCCCGACATTGTCATTAAACCTGCTGACAAGGGTGGTGCTGTTCTTGTTTGGCGAACCGACCTCTACCTAGCGGAAGCTGAACGCCAACTCTCCGACACCTCCTCCTACCTCCGCCTGGACCATGACCCCACTACCGAACATCAAGCCACCGTTTCCAAGACTGTCACTGACCTCATCTCTTCTGGAGATCTTCCCCCCACGGCCGCCAACCTCATAGTTCCCCAACCCCGCACAGCCCGCTTCTACCTCCTTCCCAAGATCCACAAACAGGACTGCCCTGGTAGACCCATCATTTCAGCCTGTTCTTGCCCCCACGGAACTTATCTCTTCCTATCTCGACTCTATTTTTTCTCCCCTTGTCCAGTCTCTTCCCACCTACATCTGCAACTCTTCCGACGCCCTCCGCCACTTTAACAGTTTCCAGTTTCCTGGTCCCAACCGCCTCCTTTTCACTATGTACGTACAATCCCTCTACACCTCCATCCCCCACCAGGATGGCCTGAGGGCGCTCCGCTTCTTCCTTGAACAGAGGCCCAACCAGTCCCCATCCACCACCATCCTCCTCCGCCTGGCTGAACTTGTTCTCACATTGAACAACTTCTTCTTTGACCCCACTCACTTCCTCCAAATCAAAGGTATGGCTATGGGAACCCGCATGGGTCCTAGCTATGCCTGCCATTTCGTGGGATATGTGGAACACTCTTTATTCCAGTCCTACACAGGTCCCCTCCCTCACCTCTTTTTCCGGTACATTGATGACTGTATCGGTGCCATTTCCTGCTCTCGCCCTGAACTAGATCATTTCATTCACTTTGCTTCCAATTTCCACCCTTCCCTCACCTTCACATGGTCCATCTCCGACTCTTCCCTTCCCTTCCTCGACTTCTCCGTCTCCATCTCTGGGGATAGGTTATTGACCAACATTCACTACAAGCCCACTGACTCCCATAGCTACCTGGACGATACTTCCTCCCACCCCGCCTCCTGTAAGGACTCATAGGAACATAGAAACATAGAAACATAGAAGATAATAGCAGGAGTAGACCATTCGGCCCCTCGAGCCTGCTCCGCCATTCAATGAGATCATGGCTGATCATCCAATTTCAGTACCCTGTCCCTGTCTTCTCCGCATGTCCCTTAATCCCTTTAGCCTCAAGAAATATATCCAACTCTTTCTTGAATATATTTAATGAACTGGCCTCCACCGCCCTCTGTGGCAGAGAATTCCACAGGTTCACCACTCTCTGGGTGAAGAAATTCCTCCTCATTTCAGTCCTAAATGGCTTACCCCTTATCCTTAGACTATGACCCCTGGTTCTGGACTCCCCGGCCATCAGAAACATCCTTCCTGCATCTAGTCTGTCCAGACCTGACAGAACTTTATAGGTTTCGATGAGATCCCCTCAATCTTCTAAACTCCAGTGAGTATAAGCCCAATCGACACAATCTCTCCTCATACGTCATTCCTGCCATCCCAGGTATCAGCCTGGTGAATCTTCGCTGCACTCCCTCCATGGCAAGAACGTCCTTCCTCAGGTAAGGTGACCAAAACTGCACACAATACTCAAGGTGCAGTCTCACCAAGGCCCTGTACAACTGTAGCAAGACATCCTTGTTCCTGTACTCGAACCCTCTTGCTACGAAGGCCAACATACCATTTGCCTTCTTAACCACCTGCTGCACCTGCATGCTTACCTTCAGCGACTGGTGCACAAGAACACCCAGGTCTCTTTGCACTTCCCCTTCTCTCAATCTATTGCCATTCAAATAATAATCTGCCTTCCTGTTTTTGCCACCAAAGTGGATAACCTCACATTTATCCACATTATAGTGCATTTGCCATGTTTCTGCCCAATCACCCAACCTGTCCAAATCGTACTGGAGTTTCACGACATCCTCCTCACAGCTTACCCTACCACCCAGCTTTGGGTCGTCTGCAAATTTGGAGATATTACATCCAATTCCCTCGTCCAGATCATTCGTATATATTGTGAACAGCTGGGGTCCTAGGACCGATCCTTGTGGTACCCCACTAGTCACTGCCTGCCACTTGGAAAACGACCCGTTTATTCCAACTCTTTGCTTTCTGTCCGCCAACCAGTTCTCTATCCAAGTCAATACCTTGCCCCCAATCCCATGTGCCTTAATTTTGCACGCTAATCTCTTATGTGGGACCTTATCGAAAGCCTTCTGAAAGTCCAAATACACCACATCCACTGGTTCTCCCTTATCTATTTTACCAGTTACATCTCAAAAAATTCCAGTAGATTAGTCAAGCATGATTTACCTTTTGTAAATCCATGTTGACTTTGTCCGATCCTGTCACTGCTTTCCAAGTGCTCTGCTATTACATCTTTTATAATGGACTCTAGCATTTTCCCCACTACCGATGTCAGGCTTAGCGGTCTATAATTCCCCGCTTTTTCTCTACCACCTTTTTTGAATAGTGGGGTAACATTAGCTACCCTCCAATCCATGGGTACTGTTCCAGAGTCTATCGAGTTCTGGAAGATGACCAGTAATGCATCTACTATCTCTAGGGCCACTTCCTTAAGTACCCTGGGATGTAGACCATCAGGCCCTGGGGATTTATCGGCCTTCAGTCCCATCAATTTTCCTAACACCATTTCCCTACAAATACTGAATTTTTTCAGTTCCTCCCTTTCATCAGACTCTATGTTCCCCGGCATCTCTGGGAGGTTATTTGTGTCCTCCTTTGTGAAGACAGAACCAAAGTATGTATTTAGTTGGTCTGCCATTTCCTTGTTTCCCATTATAAATTCCCCTGATTCTGACTGTAAGGGACCTACGCTTGACTTCACCAATCTTTTTCTCTTCACATATCTATAAAAGCTTTTACAGTCAGTTTTTATGTTCCCTAATGGCTTACTCTCACATTCTATTTTCCCTTTCTTAATTAATCCCTTTGTCCTCCTTTGTTGACTCCTAAACTGCTCCCAATCCTCAGGATTATTCCATTCTCCCAGTTTCTCCGTCTCCGCCGCATCTGCTCTGACACTGCCACCTTCCACACCAGTGCTTCCAACATGTCTTCCTTTTTCCTCAACCGAGAGTTCCCCTCTACAGTGGTTGACACGGCCCTTAACTGTGTCAGTTCTATCTCCCACACGTCTGCCCTCACCCCTGCCCCTCCCTCCCAGAACCACGATAGAGTTCCCCTTGTCCTCACCTTTCACCCCACCAGCCTCCACATTCAACGTGTCATCCTCCGCCATTTCCGCCACCTCCAGCATGAGCCCACCACCAAACGCATCTTCCCCTCACCTCCTGTGGTAAACCACTGTTATACCTGCCTGTGTGGGTGTTTGTATTCCACTGTGTACATGTCTGTACATGCCTCGGCTGACTCCTCCCACGAGTCCAGGTATAAAGGTGACTGCTCCACAGTCCCTCTGTATTCTGGACTGGTCGACCACTCGAGGCACACCTTCATTCTCTTGTTAATAAAAGCCTGTTAGTTACTCGCTTAACCTCAGTCTTTTGAGTAATTGATAGCGCATCAATTTTATTAACAAGATTTTTTTTATAATGGAGAAGATCCTCACACCAGCATGCCTGGACTTAGACCATCGGGAGGCGGACGCATCCACCAAGTTTGCTCACTGGCTTAGGTGCTTTGAAAGATTCCTGATCGCCTCCGCTGCAACGGTCAAATCGGATGAGGACAAACTGGATGTCCTGACCTCCAAAGTGAACCACCGAGCGTACTCGGTCATCCAGGACGCGACCTCGTACACGGCTGCTCTCAAGCTCCTCAAGGACCAGTACACGCGCCCAGTGAACGAGGTGTACGCCAGGCACCTCCTGGGGAATCATAAACAACAACTTGGGGAATCGACCGAGGAATACCTTCAGGCACTGTCTGTGCTTGGCCGGGCCTGTGGTTGTAAGGATGTAAAGGCCGCCGTGTACACAGAGGAACTTATCCGGGACGCTTTTGTGGCGGGCCACAGGTCCAATTACACCCGACAGCGACTGTTGGAGCAGAGTGACCTCGACCTCAACAAGGCCTCTGAACTCGCACTATCATTGGACGCAGCCTACCGGGGCATGGATGCCTACTCCTCTGCACCGTGGACGCCGCGGGGAACGACAGCCTGGGACACGGTAGGACCGTCTCATAGCACCGTGCCACCCCAGCCACATCCCAGCAATGGCCCAACTACCGCAGCAGTGTCCCAAGGCCAGAAATGCTACTTCTGTGGCCAGGCCAAACACCCCAGAGCGCGCTGCCCGGCGAAAAATGCGATCTGCTCGGGCTGCGGGAAGAAGGGACACTACGCCAGCATCTGCAGGGCCAAAGCCACCCCGAACCCCAGCAGCGCCGTGTGTGGGCCGTGCGGGCCGCCATCTTGGGCCTCCCCAGCCATGTGCGAACCACCGGAACAGCAGCCATTTTGGACGCCTCCAGCCACATGGGGATCATGGACGCCGCCATCTTGGATGCCAGCCGGGACGCAGCAGGCCCCCAACACCGCCTCATCTGATACCCGCAGCGACACACCAACCCCTACGCTGGCCTCCGTTACGCTGGACTAAGTGAGGCCGCACCAACTGGCCCGGTCCACAATGGACATTAAGGTAAATGGTCACGAAACAACCTGCCTTTTTGACTCTGGGAGCACGGAGAGCTTCATCCACCCCGACACGGTGTGGCGTTGCTCTCTCCCAGTCCTGCCTGCGCACCAGCGGATTTCTATGGCCTCCGAGTCCCAGTCGGCGGACATTGGCGGCTACTACGTGGTGACATTCTTAGTAGATGGGACTGTGTACGATAATTTTAAACTTCTGGTCCTGCCCCACCTCTGCGCTGCCGTTCTACTGGGGTTAGATTTTCAGTGCCACCTTAAAAGTGTTACGATGGCGTACGGTGGACCCCTCCCCCCACTCACAGTCCGCAGCCAGCAGCTTCCAAATTGCCCGCCGCGCATCAGGTGCAACCTCTCCACACTCAGAGTCACCCCCCCCCCCACTGTTTGCTAACCTCACCCCCGACTGTAAGCCCACTGCCCCACTGTCTCAAGGCCCTGAAGAGGTGCCTAGGGTTTTTCTCCTATTACGCCCAGTGGGTCCCCTACTATGCGGACAAGGCCCGTCCGCTGATCAAGTCCACCTCTTTTCCCTTGACGGCAGAGGCCCGCTTAGCCTTCCACCGTATCAAGGAAGACATTGCCAAAGCCACCATGCACGCAGTGGACGAATCCATCCCATTCCAGGTGGAAAGCGACGCGTCCAACTTTGCCCTGGCCGTTACCCTTAATCAGGCGGGGAGACCCGTGGCCTTCTTTTCACGAACCCTCCAGGGCCCGGAGACCAGACACTCCGCTGTTGAGAAGGAGGCCCAGGCTATTGTGGAGGCTGTGCGTCATTGGAGGCACTACCTGGCCGGAAAACGATTTACCCTGCTCACTGACCAGCGTTCAGTTGCTTTTATGTTTAACAACAAGCAGAGGGGCAAAATCAAAAACGACAAGATCTTGAGGTGGAGAATCGAACTTTCCACCTACAATTACGAGATCTTGTACCGGCCCGGGAAGCTCAATGAACCCCCGGATGCTCTATCGCGTGGCACCTGCGCCAGCGCGCAGATCGATAGACTGCGGGCCCTCCACAATGACCTCTGCCACCCGGGGGTCACCAGGTTCTTCCACTTCATCAAGGCCCGCAACCTGCCTTACTCCATTGAGGAGGTCAGGACCATGACCAGGAACTGCCAAGTCTGCGCTGAGTGCAAACCGCACTTTTATAGACCAGACAGGGTTCACCTGATAAAAGCCACTCGCCCGTTCGAGTGCCTGAGCGTTGATTTTAAAGGGCCTCTGCCCTCCTCCGACCGCAATGTGTACTTCCTCAACATTATTGATGAGTACTCCCGTTTCCCGTTCACCATCCCCTGCCCGGACATGACCAGTGCCACGGTCATTAAATGTCTGAACAACCTCTTCACCCTCTTCGGTTTCCCCAGCTATATCCATAGCGACCGGGGCTCATCGTTTATGAGCGACGAACTCCGCCAGTACCTGCTCGCTAGGGGTATTGCCACAAGCAGGACCACCAGTTACAACCCCCGGGGGAACGGACAGGTGGAAAGAGAGAATGCGACAGTTGGGAAGGCCGCCCTGCTAGCCTTAAAGTCTAGGGGTCTTCCGACCTCCCGCTGGCAGGATGTGCTCCCCGATGCGCTCCGCTCTATTCGGTCACTGCTCTGCACTGCCACTAACGCCACCCCTCATGAGAAAATGTTTGTCTTCCCAAGGAAGCCCACA
Source organism: Somniosus microcephalus (assembly GCF_052327205.1). Classification (NCBI taxonomy): domain Eukaryota; kingdom Metazoa; phylum Chordata; class Chondrichthyes; order Squaliformes; family Somniosidae; genus Somniosus; species Somniosus microcephalus. The sequence goes on along the minus strand of NC_141012.1, from coordinate 43,625,251 downwards.
TCGGGGACACCGCTACCGCCATGGCTGACGTCCCCAGGGCCGGTCCTACTGAGATGACACGTGAGGACCCATAAAATGGACTCCCTGGTCGAGAGGGTCGACCTCCTCCACGCCAACCCCCAGTATGCTTACATTGCGTACCCGGACGGGCGGGAGGACACAGTCTCCATACGAGACCTCGCACCCTCGGGGGCCCCAGTAACCCACTACCCACTACCACCCCCCGCCACGATCCAATATCCAACCCCAGCAGACGGCACGCCTGGGCCCCGCGACCCGCTCGACACCCACGAGGACTACACACCAGTGCCCCAGCCTACGCGGGACTCGACGCCGGAAGCTTCACTACCCCTGCCGTTGCCACGTCGATCACAGCGGCAGACAAGACCTCCGGAGAGGCTCCAATACACAAACTTTTAATACACTTCACCCCGCCGGACTCATTTTTAAACAAGGGGTGAATGTGGTAAACCACTGTTATACCTGCCTGTGTGGGTGTTTGTATTCCACTGTGTACATGTCTGTACATGCCTCGGCTGACTCCTCCCACGAGTCCAGGTATAAAGGTGACTGCTCCACAGTCCCTCTGTATTCTGGACTAGTCGACCACTCGAGGCACACCTTCATTCTCTTGTTAATAAAAGCCTGTTAGTTACTCGCTTAACCTCAGTCTTTTGAGTAATTGATAGCGCATCACCTCCCCTTTCAGCATTCCGTAGGTTGGGTGATTGGGCAGAAGCATGGCAGATGCAATATAACGTGGATAAATGCGAGGTTATCCACTTTGATGTCAAAAACAGGAAGGCAGATTATTATCTGAATGGCAATAGATTGGGAGAAGGGGAAGTGCAATGAGACCTGGGTGTCCTTGTGCACCAGTCGCTGAAGGTAAGCATGCAGATGCAGCAGGCGGTTAAGATGGCAAATGGTATGTTGGCCTTCGTAGTGAGAGGGTTTGAGTACAGGAACAAGGATGTCTTGCTGCAGTTGTACGGGGCCTTGGTGTGACCACATCTTGAGTATTGTGTGCAGTTTTGGTTGCCTTATCTGAGGAAGGATGTTCTTGCCATGGAGGGAGTGCAGCGAAGATTCACCAGACTGATACCTGGGATGGCAGGAATGACGTATGAGGAGAGATTGGGTCGATTGGGCTTATACTCGCTGGAGTTTAGAAGAATGAGAGGGGATCTCATTGAAACTTATAAAATTCTAAAAGGACTAGATAGACTAGATGCAGGAAGGATGTTCCCGATGGTCGGGGAGTCCAGAACCAGGGGTCGCAGTCTAAGGATAAGGGGTAAGCCATTTAGGACAGAGATGAGGAGAAATTTCTTCACCCAGAGAGTGGTGAACCTGTGGAATTCTCTACCACAGAAGGCAGTAGATGCCAATTCATTAAATATATTCAAGAAGGAGTTGGATATATTTCTTAAGGCTAAAGGGATCAAGGGATATGGGGAGAAGGCAGGGACAGGGTATTGAATTTGGATGATCAGCCATGATCTCAGTGAATGGCGGAGCAGGCTCGAGGGGCCGAATGGCCTACTCCTGCTCCTATCTTCTATGTTTCTTCTATGTTTCTATGACCGCTCCCTCCGCGACACCCTGGTCCGCTCCTCTATTGTCCCCAACACCCCTTCTCCTTCGCCCGGCAAGCGCAGGAGATGCAACACCTGCCCTTATACCTCCCCACTTCCCACTGTCCAGGGCCCCAAATACCCCTTCCAGGTGAAGCAGCGATTTACCTGTACTTCTTGCAATTTAGTATACTGTATTCGCTGCTCACGATTGTAAGATTCGCAAAATTTCCACATTTCCCCCAAGGTTATTATTAATAAAAGGGACACTGCATGGACATTTTTAAGAAAAGGGTACCCAAAGATGGCGTCCGCACCTCGTGACCAAAAGCCTGCAAGATTTTAAAAGCTTGCTCTCTGTAAAGTCTGTAGGTTGTGCAGTAAATAACTTCAGAGACTTTAGAAGTACAAACAAAACAGGTCTTTACTATTCAGAGGTCTGGGCGATTTCTCATCTAGTTAACGTATCACAACCCTTATATACTGGTGTGGTCACTATCGGTATCACAGTATACATGAGCCAATAAATAGTGCCACCCTAAAGTAGTGCTCTTAAAGGCGAACGGTCACATTCTATAGTTCCCTTAAAGGTAAACGGTTACATACACAACACTCCTCCCTTCCTAGCTTATTACTTACAGAATCCCGTTAAACATACAATCTTCAATTTTATATAAACAGTTTGCAGATATACTCTCGATGGAGTCAACGTCATATAACAATTTACAGATATACTCTCGATGGAGTCAACGTCATATAACTTCATGTTTAACATAACATAATAACATATATAACTTCATGTCAAAACAGATCACAGATTCAGTCTCTGTGGAAAACAGTTCATAGATTCAGTCTCTGTGGTGTAGTCGGTTCACATTGCTGGAGTGACTCATTCAATAGTCCTTCCATGGGTTTAACAGTTTGAACTTCCGAACTGAATTGGCTCCGTTCGGAGGGACCACGTGTGTGATCTGGTAGAGGTAATAATGGTTCAGATGGGTCATCTTCTGTTTCGACTTTTCCTTTTCTGCTTCTTGGAGACTCTCTGGGCTCCACTGTCAGCTGCCAGCTGCATGCGCAGTTCCTCCTTCTCTTCCTCCTTTTTCCGTAGTAGAGCCACCTTCTCCCGATGTTCCGTAGACTTTCGGTGCTCCTCCATGATTTCTGTATGGTGGGAGTCGAAGTTACAAGTTGGGCAGGACAGGACATAGTAATATTCGGAGTCGTCCTGAGCTAGGCCAGCGAGAGGGTCTTCTATGTCCTCCCTACCCAGCTGGACGTCAGCCAGCTTTTGTTCCAAATCCAGACATCTTTCCTGAAGAGACTTCTTCACGTGTTCCGCTTCCTCTAACTTTTTCTGGGCTTTCAGCAAGTTGTTTACTAATGACCTCATTTGTGATTTTAATACTTCAACTTCCTTTGGAGATTGATTGATCGGACTATTCAATCCCTCTACCGGAGCAGTTGTTTCAGCGTTCTGTTGTTCAACCTTGACATGAGTCAGCGTACTTTTGGTATCTAAGGGTTGCTCTGCTGCCATCTTCTCAGTCTGTGTTGCAACCTCGGCTATTTCAATAACTTTTGAGAGCTCCAAACCCTTCTCCTCTGACGATTTAAGCTCATGTTCATGGCCCATTCTTACGGTCTCTGTGTTTCTTACAGTTCCCTTTTCTTCCACTGAAAAGATTTCCAGTTGCATCTGTTCTTCAAGTCGTTGGACCTCGGCCATTGCCGCTTCATATTTATTTTGTGTTTCCTTTAATAATTTAACGAGTTCTTGGACATCCTGTATTCCCTGTTCTGGTATGTCTTCCACCACTAATTTTTTCCCTATGGATTGAATCCCTAACGATGAGTCAGCCTTGGCCTGAAGCTCATCAAACATTTCCTGCAGACTTTGTAATTCTTGCTTATGGTCAACCTTTAGTCGTTCATGTTCAACCTTTAGTTGCTCATATGCTTTCACTAACACGAGCTTTTCGGACGTTGCCAAGTTAACCCCTTCCAGGATTGTAGTCCGAGCCTGTTCATACTGTTCTTTCAACTCGTTACACTCTGCTTGCAACAAGTCGTAGAGGTGAACTGGAATACCATCCTGACTTCCTGAAGATTCCTCTTCCTTTGGATCGTTCTGTGTATATTCTAGTTCCTGAACAGCCTCAGGGAGATGTGATTGGTACTTGTCCACGATGGCTCTATGGTCGCTCTCTGCTTGAGCGAGCTGTCTCTGTTGTCTTTCCAGGGACTCCCATTCGGTGTCCCAGAACTTTTTCACCTTTTCCATCTCTTGTAGGAGACGGGCACTCAACTGTTCTAATTGTCGTTGTACTTTGACATAACGTTGAGCTCTAGCCTGGTGTTCCTCCGTAATGCATATGTCTGTAGCTTGAACAGACTCAGAATTCTCTGTCTTTATGCACGCCATCGATTTCCCAACCTTAGTCCGTGAGTTCATGTTAATCTTGTTTTTCATACATAAGCTGGACTTATCGTCTTCCGGCTCGGAGTCTGAGCTGCTTGTCTGCACCGAGTCCTCACTCATCATTGCTTGTCGGTAGTGCCATTCCATGTCTATTTTCTTGATCCACTCCCGTCCCAGAAGTGGTGGTCCTCCCTCAGGTAGTACGTACAGATACATTCGTGGGTGTTCTTTACCCCTATCTCTCACCTTGACTCGTATTTTTCCCAGGGGGTATACATGATGCCCCGTGTATGTCTGTAATACAAATTTGGTATTTCTTAAGGGTATGTGAGAGAATAGCCGGTGATAGTCCTTTTGGTTGATGACGGATACAGCTGATCCCGTGTCCAGCTCCATTCGTACTTGGACTCCCGCTATTTTTAGTGTGACCCAGATCAACTGTAGATCAGTTACTTTACCCACATGGTGGATTCTCAGACTATCCAGCTCCTGGCTGTTTGGGTCTGAGTCTGAATTTTGTTCGTCTGAACTCTTTTCAGCCACCTGATACACCTTGTTGTACTTTCCTTGTGGTGGTGGCTTCCTTTGCTTGTTGGTCTTCTTTCCGGACCTGCATACCTTCGCGATGTGACCCAGTTTGCCACATTTCCTGCACTCTTGGTTCTTAAACCAGCACTGATTCTGGTCGTGCGTTGTCTTTCCACAACGGTAGCATTTGGGAGTGCTTGCTGTAATTTGGTCCACCCCGAGTGCCGCCGCCTTTAGCTGCATTTCCGCCGTCCCTTTCGCTGCGGCTTCGTGCGATGAAGCTATGAGGACAGCCCTGTCCAGTGTGAGGTCGTTTTCTTCCAGAAGTCGCTTCTGCGTTCCTTCTTTGGCCAAGCCGCATACGAACTTGTCCCGCAGCGCCTCTGTCAAATTCCCTCCAAACTGGCAGTATTTCGCTAGCTTACGCAGTTCGACTAAGTATTCCGCATTGCTTTCATCTTGCCTCTGGGTTCTGGCGTAAAATTTAAATCGTTCAGCCAGCATCAACGGTGTGGGGTTCAAGTGATCCTTCAACACTGTTACGATCTCTTCGAAGGTCTGGTCCACTGGTTTAACTGGTGCTATTAGATGTTTCAAAAGCCCGTATGTTTTTGCTCCCATCGAATTTAACAAAGTTATTGCCTTGTTGTCATCCTCAATTTCGTTGGCTACGCAATATATTTCTATGCGTTCCACATACGTGGCCCAGTCTTCTATTTCTGCATTAAAGTCATTAATATTTCCTCGCTTAGGCATCTTCTTCTCTTTTTGAGAACAGTACAAGTATTACTTTACTTATTATTAATTTTCTTCTCTCTTCTTGAGAACACACCAGCCTTCCTGAAAAATCTTATTACTTTTCTGAAATTCTTAATAATTTCCAAGATGGCGGTTTCCCGCTTCTTCCTTCTTCTTCAGCGGTTTTCCCCGAAAAATGGCGGCTTTCCCGCGCTTCTCGCTCTCCCCGCCCACTTCAATGGCGGTTTTCCCGCGCTTGGCGGTCTTCACCCGGTCCCCCGACGCCGTCTGTCAGCCTGAGTGCGGCCCTTATCTATAATGCGATCGCTGGATCGTGAAGCGGCTGCCGGCCCTTATCTGTAGATCCGATCGCTCTCGCGGCTCTCGGCCCTTATCTGGAGATGCGATCGCTGGCTTGCAACGCCTCCCGCTCGGCTCTGGCTCCCCCGCTCGCGCGGCTCTCGGCTCTGACACTCCCGCGCCTACTCGCAGGCTCAGCGCTTCGTGGCAGCGGTTGCTGCACGGCTTCTCACATTGCCCGCGGTCCGGCTGTCACCCGACGCCGTTGGACCCGAATGCTTTGCCCTTCTCCTCCAAATACTTCTACCCCGTTTTTTTTTTTTAATTTATTTGTTTTAACTACTCACAGTCTCTTCGGCCGCCTTGTTTTAGGCTGATTGGCTCGCTCAAGATGTGGTAGCAGGGTAATCTGTGCCTGTTGCTGCCGCAGCTTTGCTGTTAATCTTCCAGCTTCCAGTAAGTACTATACTTTTAGTAGACGGAGCCTCGTGTTTTCTTTTTGAAGCTCTCTGCTACTGGTTAGTCTTGCCGCAGGGTACGATCGGACTCGTCGCCACTGTAAAGTCTGTAGGTTGTGCAGTAAATAACTTCAGAGACTTTAGAAGTACAAACAAAACAGGTCTTTACTATTCAGAGGTCTGGGCGATTTCTCATCTAGTTAACGTATCACAACCCTTATATACTGGTGTGGTCACTATCGGTATCACAGTATACATGAGCCAATAAATAGTGCCACCCTAAAGTAGTGCTCTTAAAGGCGAACGGTCACATTCTATAGTTCCCTTAAAGGTAAACGGTTACATACACAACACTCTCTGTGGCACAAGCAGCTTTTGGGGAAATCGAAACCTAAAATGCAGTTTCTGTGAAGGACTTTTGTATTTTGGAAAGCAGACAGAACTTTGAATATGCATTGAGCCAATTTGTAGAACCAGTTAGGCCCATAGTTGAGGCCATCAAGTTGTTTGCATAAATAATCGGAAACAGCTTAAGGAAGCCATCGAGGCTGGACAGGCCGATTAAGATGCATTAATAACAATACAGCTCAGACATCAGGCCAGTAGGTGCGATCAACGGCCATCTAAATACAGTTAGTTTAGATTGCTACAATTATTTAAACTAGCCCGCTAAGATTGGGACAATGAACTAACCTGATTTGGCGCGCAGATAAGGGCCATCCGAAGGAGTATAATTGTAGGCCCACCGGCAACCGACGCTCTCTTGCTCCTTGCCCTCGTGGCTGCTGCTCTTCCCCCGTCCCGCACTTGCTGCCTGGCCACCGCCCGTGTCTTTCCCCACTCCATCAGAGATGCCCGGCATTGCACCAGGCGAACACGGGCAAGCCAGGCCAGACGAGGCGGGACGAGACGAGGCGAGGTGAGGTGAGATGAGATGAGACGAGACAAATTGGGAGAAGATTGAAGAACGCTTCGAATAATCGGGCCTTCAATTCAGCCGACCTGCGACTATCTTCATGCAAACTCCAACTGCCGCCCGAGGAAGAGGAACCATCATCCCTGCGAGGTAAAGTACCCAAGCAAAGACTTTAACGTTGGGGTACTTTTACCTGGATGACGCCCTTGCAGCGCCCGGAGACCACGTGACTACGGCAGGCCCCAGAGAGCACAAAGAGCGAACCCCAAGCCCCACCGTTGTTTGAGCTCAGCAGATTTTGACTCGGTGAGTATGAATTCTAGCCCCTCATAGCTTAATCTAGTTAGATATAGGGGGTGGGCTAAGGATAAGGGGATTGTTAAGATAGTTGTTTTCCCTCTGTTGTATCTGTGTGTTAATGGAGACACGGAATGCAGGAGTTGGTTTCACAGGTGTTTACTGAACAAAGTCTGGAGGTGAACTAACAGGTACAAGACACTATACAGGCTTATATAGCCCGAGTGGCCATTACCGGCATTACAGTACACAGGGGGCTCTTAAAGGCACATACACCACAATTCCTCCCCTTTTAGACAACCAGTACATAACATTTTAAGTAATCATTAATGAACATGTTACAAGAACAATAATCTACACATTTGCTGCAGTTAATCAATTATAAGTCAGTCTCTCTGGAGGCTTCCTGACTCGGTCCGGATAACGCCTCAGTGGTGTAGTAGTATTTGGTGGTGTAGTAGGTTCTTTTGGCAAGGGCGATTCGGCTTGAATGCCAGTGTCGGGTTCATCTGGTTCCAGTATCACCGGATCGGAGGTAGATACTATGGGTATCTCTGTTCATCATTAGGCGTATAGAGTTGTGGTGTAGGTTGTCCCTTTTTGGATGACTCTATGATCTGGTCAGCATGGCGCCTTATTATGCTTTCTCCAATGTCCACGGTATACATCAGCGGTCCTAGTCGTGTGCAAATAGTTCCAGGCTGCCATTTCTCGGTACGGTAGTCCCGGGCCAAAACTTGTTGACCTATCTGGAAGGTTCTAGTTGGCCTTTCATTCATGCCTTGAAATTGCCGGTTCTCCACGTCCCTTCTGATGTTTGGCTTGATCAAATCCAGCCGGCATCTTAGGCTTCTATTGAAGAACATCATGGCGGGAGTTTGGTTTGTAACCACGTGTTGCATTCCTGTATGCAAACAAGAAGTTATCTACCTTATGCTGTAGATTTATGTCTTCATTACCCATGGCCTTTATGGCCTTCTTGAAGGTCTGGACAAACCTTTCAGCCAATCCATTGGTGGCAGGATGGTATGGGGCGGACGTGTAGTGCTTAACCCCATTGTTTTTTAAGAACTTCCTGAATTCTTCGGACACAAATTGCGGTCCATTATCAGAACAGATCTGTTCAGGCAGCCCATTCCTGACAAATATGGTCCTTAATACTGTGATGGTTTTTTCCGTGGTGGTGGAGGACATCTTTATTACCTCCGGCCACTTGGAGTGTGCATCAACCGCGATTAAGAACATTGAGTCCATAAATGGACCAGCAAAGTCGATGTGTACCCTTTGCCATGGAGATGAGGGCCACTCCCATGGATGTAGAGGGGCTTGTGGTGGGACGTTCTGGACCTTCTGGCATCCTAGGCAGCTCTTGCTCATTTCTTCGATGTCTCCATCGATACCTGGCCACCACACAAACGCTCTGGCTAGGTTCTTCATTTTCACTCCACCCAGATGCCCCTCGTGAAGCTCCTTTAGCACTTTATCCTGGAGTTTGGGAATCACCACTCTGGATCCACACATCAAGGTTCCTCGGCACACTGACAGCTGTTCTCTTCTTTGCAAGAATGCTGGCAACAGTGGTTCACCATGTGCTGGCCATCCCTTCACCGTTAAATCGTAGACTCGTGAGAGAGTCGGGTCATTTCTCGTTTCCTTTTCAATGGCAGAATTTGTTACTGGTAGACATTCCACTATGGTTGAGTGGAACATCTCCACTGGGTCCACTGTAGGTGCCTCTTCTACCGTTGGCAACAGTAGGCGCGATAAACCGTCAGCATTCCCATGCTGTTTTGATCCTTTGTATTCTATGTCATATTGGTGTGCCCCTAGGAAAAGGGACCACCTCTGTAGCCTTTGCGCTGTCATAATGGGAACACCCTTTTTAGGGTTGAATATGGAGACGAGGGGTTGATGGTCAGTCAACAAGGTAAATTTTTGTCCGTGTAGGTAATGGTTGAATTTCTTCACTCCCCATACCAGGCTGAGTGCTTCCCTGTCGATCTGGGCATAGTTACGCTCAGCTGAGTTCAATGAGCGTGACGAAAAAGCTATCGGCCGCTCCGAGCCATCAGGGAATCTATGCGATAATACCGCTCCTACGCCGTAAGGGGATGCATCGCACGCCAGTCTGATCGGCAGTGATGGGTTGTAATGAGCCAAAACTTCCTTGGACGTGATCAAGCCTTTGCATTTATGGAAGGCATGTTTACAGTCTTCGCTCCATTTCCAAATTACTCCCGTTTGTAGCAGTTCGTTAAGAGGGTGCAGAACAGTTGACAAGTTCGGTAAAAATTTATGATAGTAATTTATCAATCCCAGGAATTACCTTAATTGTGAGACATTTTCAGGTGCTGGGGCTTTTATGGCTGCTTCAATTTTTTCAGGTGACTTATGCAACCCTTCCTCGTTAATTATGTGGCCACAATATGATACTTGTTTCTGGAAAAATTCGCACTTGGGGCGATTTGCTCGTAGGCCCCGTTCTCTCAGCCTAGTGAGCACCTGCTCCAAATTGGCAAGGTGCTCGTTGTCGTTTTCTCCTGTTACAAGGATGTCGTCTAGGTAGCATTGAGTCCCCGGAATCCCTTGGAGGACTTGCTCCATAGCTCTTTGCCAGATAGCTGGAGCTGATGCTACTCCGAAAACCAGTCGATTGTACTAGTACAGGCCTTTGTGTGTATTTATCGTGAGATACTTTTTAGAGGCCTCTTCAACCTCCATCTGTAGATATGCCTGTGCCAAGTCAGTTTTGGTGAAACGTTTCCCTCCGGATAGTGAGGCGAAAATATCTTCTATCCTCGGAAGAGGATACTGTACCGTGTGAAGGACCGGGTTTACAGTCACCTTGAAGTCCCCACAGATGCGAATTTTTCTCTGTTCTTCAGATTTATCATTATTCAACGTTTTCTTCATGACCGGGACGATGGGTGTTGCCCACTCGCTCCAATCTATCTTGGATAATACGCCTACCTTTTCCAAATTCTCCAGCTCTGCCTCGACTGCTGGACGAATTGCGTATGGCACCGGCCTTGCCTTAAAAAACTTGGGAATTGCCGCATCTTCCACTTTTATTGAGGCGGTGACGCCTTTCAAGGTTCCTAGTTCCTGTTGAAATACTTCCTTGGCGTTGGCCAAGATGTCTTTTAATCGTTCAGGTATGACGTCATCATCATTTTTTTTCTTACTGGTCACCGTCAGTGCCTGAATGGAGTGCCAGTCTAAACGTATCTTCCTGATCCATTCACATCCCAACAGCGGTGGACCACCATCTTGCAGAACGTATAAATACAACTTCTGTATTTCCTTGCCGTTGTATACAACAGGCACCCTTATTTCCCCTTTGGGGTATACTTTCTGCCCCGTATATGTTTTCAAGATAATGGATGTGTCTTTCAAAGGTATATGCGGAAATAGCCGCTCGTAATCCCGTCGACTTATGACGGTCAGAGCTGATCCTGTATCTAGCTCCATTTTAACTGGGGACCCCGCTATCGTGAGGGTAACCCAAATGGTCTGGTAATCTTCTTTGGCAATTACATTATGTAATTTGAGACAGCTTAGCCTCTTGTTTCCGGAGTTGCTATCGCTCTTCTGGTCTTCGGAGCTACTGTCCATCATCATTTGTACCTTTCTGTACTTTCCCTTATTGATTTTTTTCATTTCCGTGGATTTTTTGTTTCCAGATCGGCATACACGTGCAATGTGTCCAATCTTTCCGCATTGCCTGCACGCTTTGTCCTTGAACCAGCAGTCCCTCTGGTCATGGGTGGATCTGCCGCAGCGATAACATCTCTCAAAACCCTGTGTCATTTCATGGGTGCCGAAGTCCTGTGGCTTTTGCTGTATCTCTGCAGCTCCTCTTGCTGCTGCTTCGTATGATACAGCCACACTGAAAGCCTTGTCCAGTGTCAAATCTTTCTCAGAAAGTAGCCTTTTCTGTGTTCCTTCACTTAGGAGACCGTAGACGAATTTGTCTCGAAGAGAATCTGCCAGTCCTGCCCCGAATTGGCAGTGCTTTGACAGCTTCCTTAATTCGGTGAGGTAATCAGCGTTACTTTCATTCTTGTGCTGATTCCTCCTGATGAATTTGAATCGTTCCGCTATCAGCAGCGGTGTTGGGTTTAAGTGCTCCTGTAGGGTATCAACAATCTCCTTAAAATTCTTGTCCTTCGGTTTGGCTGGAGTGATTAAGTTTCGTAACAGCCCGTATGTCCTTGCGCCCATTAGATTTAGAAGTACTGATGCATTTTTATCATCCTCTATTTCATTTGCTGTGCAATATACCTCCACTCTTTCCACATATGTGGTCCAATCCTCTATATCGCTATCGAAAGCAGTAATATTGCCAGTCTTAGGCATCCTGAAAAAAAATGGCGCCTCCCGTGCTTTCCTTTCTTCCCCGCAGAAAAAAAATGGCGCCTCCCGTGCTTTCCCGCCGCTGCCGCTGCTGACAACGCTGTTCTCCGTGGTTTTTATTTACATAGGTATTTTTAATAGGTGGAGACTCGTTCCCGCCGGACTCTCTGGGACTTTTCCCTCCCTCTGCTTGGTCCGAACGCCGACCTGCTTTGCAGCGCCAGCCGTCTCCCGAGTGCTCCACCCTCTGTCTCTGTTTGCCTCCGCCTTCGCTGCTCGGCCCCGCTGCAGAGCCAGCCGATGGAGCCCCAGCCCGCCGCCCAGGAAGGATTATTGCAGTATCTGCCACCAGCTCGGCTAGCTGGTGAAACCACAGTTTTTTTTTCTTTCTTGTTTTTCTTCGACTTTCGTCTGAGGAATCGATCTCCTTGAGGTGCTGCCGATTTGCAGGTAAGTCCGTTTCCAATTCGTCGCCACTGTTGTATCCGTGTGTTAATGGAGACACAGAATGCAGGAGTTGGTTTCACAGGTGTTTACTGAACAAAGTCTGGAGGTGAACTAACAGATACAAGACACTATACAGGCTTATATAGCCCGAGTGGCCATTACCGGCATTACAGTACACAGGGGGCTCTTAAAGGCACATACACCACACCCTCAATGTGCTGTGTGTTCCCCATTCCCTGTATAAGTATAGTTATTTTGTATTTGCCTGTAATTTTATACTAGTGACTCCTCATAAGATTGTGTTAATTTCTATTTCAATAAAATCTTGGTTTTCTTACATCCAAACCACCTGTCTAAGCGAGTCTTTTCTGTATCGCCGCCTGTACCTAAGTCCGGTGTCTAGAACCCAGGAGCGTGGGAGCGATTCGAACCACTCACAAACAGTCAGGGGCATAACTGACTGGGCGCACACGCCAACCACACCACCCACTACACGATGTGGCCTCCTCTACATTGGGGAGACCAAACGCAGATTGGGTGACCACTTTGCGGAACACCTCCGTTCAGTCCATAAGGGTGACCCCGAGCTTCCGGTCGCCTGTCACTTTAATTCTCCGCTCCACTCCCACTCTGACCTCTCCGCCCTCGGCCTCTTACACTGTTCCACTGAAGCTCAGCATAAGCTCGAGGAACAGCACCTCATCTTTCGATTAGGCACTTTACAGCCTTCTGGACTCAACATAGAGTTCAACAATTTCAGATCTAACATATATATATATTTTTTATCCATACTTTTGTTTTGTTCTTCTCCCCCACAGGGCAGCTGTCTTTCATTCTGCCAGCGCAATTTACACTTCAAGTAGAGCCATCCTTTGTTTCTTAACCTATCCCATTACCATCTCCTTTTGCCTTGAATATCTCTTAATGTCTCTCAATGTCTCTTAATCTCTCCTGCCTTCCAGCCAATCGCAGGCCTTCCCTTTTATCCTTTCATCCCCCTCCCCCATTTCCCAGCCACTACACTTGCTTAAAAATCTGTTCCATGTCCTGCTTTTATCCAGTTCTGACAAAAGGTCATCGACCTGAAACGTTAACTCTGCTTTTCTCTTCACAGATGCTGCCTGACCTGCTGAGTATCCCCAGCATTTTCTGTTTTTATTTCAGATTTCCAGCATCTGCGGAATATAATTGACTCACCTGAATGTGGAGCTGGGAGGAGCAGGAGCAGGGAGAGTATCTGGGCAGCCTCGGGCCTCAGCATTCCGGTGCAGGAATGTACCTTGCGCCCCCTCCCCCCTGGCCCACCACCCCCACCACCCCCCCCCCCCGCCCCCCCCGCCACACACCAAAAATGGGCACGACAGCCCGAATTTCTGGGCCCATATGTTTTCTTTTCATTATAGTCTGTATTTTCCAGATGTCTTAAAGATAAGGAACCCTCCATTAAGATATGAGGATCAACGGTGCAGCTGAGAGCTGTCAGTACATGGATGGGCATTCCATCTCGGGAAGGGTCACCCCATGAATGTGTTTAGGGACAATGCGGAGCTTCTCCAATAGTTGGCCAGCTGAGAACAGCACATCTGCTGACCTACAGCCTCAGGGTCAAAGTGGTCAAAGAATGAATGGGTCACCTGACCACCCTTGGGGACTGATCTCACATTGCGCCAAAGGTTCAGACAATTCTTCAAGACCTTTCCTGCTACACTGACCCGTCTGAAACTGGAATTTCCTCTGCAGTACCAAAATACATGTGTCAAAGAGTTCTGGAAGGATGGTATTACTGTGTTGTATTTCCAAGCAGGCTCACTTCCTCCATTCTCCTCAGCCCCAGTACCATCATGTTGCTCATAGACAATGTTGTACTTTATCTGCTTTCAGGTTTTGATTCGTAGTTTTATTGAAACTAAGGCTACAAATTCACCCTCATTCTAAATACAACCACAATAGGATCTGCACACGGGAACCAGTTGATGACCAACTCTCACTGGCAACTTGAACAGCTGAGCAGGGCATCGGGGAGCAAGACCCAAGCAGCAAAGGACTCATCAGAATATCACAGTCTCTGTAACATCCTGTGATACTCTATGTAACACCCTCGCTGTGACTCTCTCTGTAACACCCTCGCTGTGACTCTCTGCACAACCCTCGCTGCGACACTCTATGTAACAACCTCGCTGTGACTCTCTATGTAACACGCTCGCTGTGACTCCCCCTGTAACACCCTCACTGTGACTCTCTCTGTAACACCCTCGCTGTGACTCTCTCTGTAACACCCTCACTGTGACTCTCTCTGTAACACCCTCGCTGTGACTCTCTCTGTAACACCCTCGCTGTGACTCTCTGTAACACCCTCGCTGTGACTCTCTCTGTAACACCCTCGCTGTGAGTCTCTCTGTAACACCCTCGCTGTGACTCTCTCTGTAACACCCTCGCTGTGACTCTCTCTGTAACACCCTCGCTGTGACTCTCTGTAACACCCTCGCTGTGAGTCTCTCTGTAACACCCTCGCTGTGACTCACTCTGTAACACCCTCACTGTGACTCTCTCTGTAACACCCTCGCTGCGACTCTCTCTGTAACACCCTCTCTGCGACTCTCTCTGTAACACCCTCACTGTGACTCTCTCGGTAACACCCTCGCTGTGACTCTCTGTAACACCCTCGCTGTGAGTCTCTCTGTAACACCCTCGCTGTGACTCTCTGTAACACCCTCGCTGTGACTCTCTCTGTAACACCCTCGCTGCGACTCTCTCTGTAACACCCTCTCTGCGACTCTCTCTGTAACACCCTCGCTGTGACTCTCTTGGTAACACCCTCGCTGTGACTCTCTCTGTAGCACCCTTGCTGTGACTCTCTCTGTAACACCCTTGCTGTGACTCTCTCTGTAACACCCTCGCTGTGACTCTCTGTAACACCCTCGCTGTGACTCTCTGTAACACCCTCGCTGTGAGTCTCTCTGTAACACCCTCGCTGTGACTCTCTGTAACACCCTCGCTGTGAGTCTCTCTGTAACACCCTCTCTGTGACTCTTGTAGTGTATGTACCCATCTACCTTTAAGGAAACTATTGTATGTAACCGTTCACCTTTAAGAGAACTACTTTAGGGGTGGCACTACTTGTTGGCTTCTGTATACTGTAATACCGATAGTGACCACACCAGTATATAAGTGTTGTGGCAGGATTGCTGGGGCAGATTCGCCCTGACCTTCGAATAGTAAAGACCTGTTTGTTTGTTACTTCTGAAGTCTGTGTATTTATTAACTGCACAACCCACAGACTTTACAGTGGCGACGAGTCCGATCGTACCCTGCGGCAAGACTACCAAAGCAACGAAGAGCGTCGAAGAGAGGCAACCGCCCTCGTCGTGCTGCTGAAAGAAAACACGAGGCTGCAGCAGGAGGAAGGAGGAAGACTTTAGCAACAAAAGCTTCCAGCAGCAACAGGCACTGACTACCCTTCTACCACGGTGCGGAGTGAGCCGATCAGCAGGAAACAAGGCGGCCGCGGAGACTGTGAGTAGGGGAAGGTGTAGAGAATATCCGGAGGATAAGGGCTGTGCACTCGACCACGGTCGAGGGGGAACGGAGCCGGTCAGAAAGTCGGGTCCAACGGCGTCGTGAGACAGTCAGACCTCGATCAGCGGGAAAAGCCGGGCAGCGACCGCAGCCATGAAGCGCTGAGACTGGGAGTAGGCACGGGAAGAGAAACCCAGCCGCAGCCGGGGAGGGAAACACCGGTCTGCGAGAGGGCTGGGAGGCGAACAGGAACCGTGCGGGTGGGAGAGAGAGACAGAGCCGAGCAAGGAGAGAGACTGCGCGAGAGCCAGTCCAGCGGCTGAGCTGTCCTCCACCAACGGGGTAACCAGAGCCGGTAGAACCGAACGTGCGGGAGAGGGAGAGACAGAGCCGAGCAAGGGGAGAGAGACTGCGCGAGAGCCAGTCCAGCGGCTGAGCTGTTCTCCACCAACGGGGTACCCAGAGCTGGTGGAACCGAACGTGCGGGAGAGAGAGCGACAGAGCCGGGTACGGAGAGAGAGACTGCGCGAGAGCCAGTCCAGCGGCTGAACTGTCCTCCGTTAACGGGGTGTACCCAGCGCCGGTAGAGCCGTGCGGGCGGGAGGAAAAGACAGAGCCGAGTAAGGGGAGCTGTGCGGAAGCCAGCCCAGCGGCTGAACCTGTCCGCTGTGGGGAAAGCGTACCCCTTCCACCAGGGAAGAAACGCGGGAAGCCGCCATTAGGCGGAGAAGACGACAGAAGCGGGAAACCGCCAGTGAAGTGGGCGGGGCGAGAAGGAAAGAGCGGGAAACCGCCATTTTCGCAGGGAAAACCGCCATCTTAGAAATAAACAAATAAATAAGAATACTTAAAGAAATACTTGTGTTGTACCCAAGGAAAAGAAGATGCCTAAGCGGGCGGACATCAACGAGTTCAATTCGGAGATAGAAGACTGGGCCACGTACGTAGAACGTATTGAGATACATTGTAAGGCTAACAAAATAGCTAAGGATGAAAAAGCTTTAACCTTACTTAACATGATGGGGGCGAAAACATTCGGGTTGTTGAAGCATCTTCTCTCACCAGCTAAACCGGCAGATCAGACTTTCGATGATATGGTAGCAGTGCTGAAGGATCACTTGAACCCCACACCGTTGATGCTGGCTGAACGATTCAAATTCTACGCAAGAACGCAGAGGAAAGACGAAAGCAATGCGGAATACTTGGTCGAACTGCGTAGGCTAGCGAAATACTGCCAGTTTGGAGGGAATCTGACAGAGGCACTGCGGGACAAGTTCGTATGCGGATTGTCCAAAGAAGGAACGCAGAAGCGACTACTGGAAGAAAATGACCTCACACTGGACAGGGCTGTCCTCATAGCTGCATCGCACGAAGCCGCAGCGAAAGGAACGGCGGAAATGCAGCTAAAGGCGGCGGCACTAGGGGTGGACCAAATTACTTCGAGCACAATAAAATGCTACCGTTGTGGGAAGACAACACACGACCAGAATCAATGCTGGTTTAAAAACCAAGAATGCAGGAAATGTGGCAAGATCGGGCACATAGCTAAGGTATGCCGGTCAGGAGCAACGCACAACAATAAGGAGTCACCACAAAAATGGTACGGGAAGGTGCAAGAGGTGACTAAGAAGAGTCTGAGGGAACAGAAGTCGGTCTCACACTCCAAATGCAAAGGACTGGACAGTCTGAGAATTCACAACGTGAGCAATGAAGCTGACCGACAAACTATCTGGATAACGCTACAGATTGCAAAGGTCCAAGTAAAAATGGAAGTGGACACCGGATCGGCGTTGACGGTCATGAATAAGCATGACTATAAAAAAAAATTCAAGCTTATTCCACTACGGGATACGGAACTAGTACTACAGACATACACGGGGCACAAAGTATTCCCCATCGGAAAGATAGAAGTCAAGGTGAGATACAAGGATAAAGATCATCACCGGTTGGACCTGTATGTATTGCCTGAGGGAGGACCACCACTTCTGGGACGGGAGTGGATCCGAAAAATAAAGTTGGACTGGCAGTCACTAAACACCATGACGGTGGATTCCGGAAAAGAGGATGTCAAACCTGAACGGTTGTCCAGAATATTGGACGAAGCTAAGGAGGTATTCCAGCAAGGACTGGGAACACTGCGAGGAATTAAAGCAAAGGTTAAGATTGCAGAAAATGCAAGCCCAAAGTTTTTTAAGGCCAGATCGGTACCTTACGCAATACGACCAGCTGTGGAGGCAGAACTGGAAGAACTTGAACGATCAGGGGTTCTGTCAAAAGTGGACTGGAGTGAGTGGGCCATGACCATTGTTCCCGTCATGAAGTCCTCACCAAGTAATAAGCCAGGGGGACCGGGGAAGGTCTGTATCTGCGGAGATTTCAAGATCACTGTGAATCCGGTGCTTCACACGGTACAATACCCGCTTCCGCGGATTGAAGATATCTTTGCTTCGTTGGCTGGAGGGAAGCATTTCACGAAAATAGATCTGACTCAAGCATATCTACAGATGGAGGTCGAGGAAGAGTCACGCCAGTACCTCACCATCAACACTCACAGAGGCTTGTATCGCTACAATAGACTGGTCTTTGGGGTAGCTTCGGCGCCAGCAATTTGGCAGAGGGCCATGGAACAGGTGTTACAAGGAATTCCAAGCACGCAGTGCTACTTAGATGACATTTTAATCACGGGAAAAGATGAGGAAGAACACCTCACGAATTTGAAACTGGTACTCACCAGGTTGAAGGAGTATGGCCTTCGGGTTAATCGCAAGAAGTGTGAGTTCTTCCAAAAACGGATCTCATACTGCGGTCATGTCATTGACCGAGAGGGACTGCATAAGTCACCTGAAAAGATAGAAGCGGTCGTGAAAGCCCCCGCTCCAGGAAACGTATCACAGTTAAGATCATTCTTGGGGTTGATTAATTACTATCACAAGTTTCTGCCAAATTTATCCACGGTGCTGCATCCGCTGAATGACCTGTTGCGGAAAGAAACACCATGGAAGTGGAGTGAAGAATGCAAAAAGGCTTTTCGCAGAAGCAAGGAGTTGATTACCTCTGAAGAAGTGTTGGCTCATTTCAACCCAGCATTACCCCTTCGTCCAGCTTGCGATGCTTCCCCGTACGGAATTGGGGCAGTACTCTCGCACAGGCTACCAAATGGCTCGGAAAGGCCAGTGGCTTTCGCGTCCCGATCATTGACACCCGCAGAGCGAAATTACGCCCAAATAGATAGGGAGGCCCTCAGTCTTGTGTGGGGCGTGAAGAAATTCAACCATTACCTACAATGTAAAAAGTTCACATTGCTGACAGACCACCAGCCGTTGGTGTCCATATTCAACCCAAATAAGGCCGTTTCCACCATGACAGCACAAAGGTTACAAAGGTGGTCCGTGTTACTTGGGGCACACCAATATGAAATTGAGTACAAAAGGTCTAAACAGCATGGAAATGCTGATGGGTTGTCCCGCTTGCCATTGCCGATGGTAGGAGAAGCGAGTATAGTGGACCCAGTAGAGTTGTTCCACTCATCCATAGTGGAGTGTCTACCGATAACAAACTCAATGATTGAGAATGAGACAAGGAATGACCCGACTCTTTCACGAGTCTATGATGTAACGGTGGAGGGATGGCCAGCACAGAGCGAACCAACACTGCAAGCATTTGCACAGAGGAAAGAACAACTGTCAGTGTGTCGAGGAACCCTGATGTGTGGATCTAGAGTGGTGATTCCACCCAAACTCCAAAAGAAAGTGCTAAAGGAGCTGCACGAAGGACATCTGGGTGGAGTAAAGATGAAGAATCTAGCAAGAGCGTTTGTGTGGTGGCCAGGCATTGATGGAGACATAGAGGAGATCACGAAGAACTGTCTAGGATGTCAGAGGGTTCAGAACGCGCCATCCCAGGCTCCTCTGCATCCATGGGAGTGGCCCTCATCGCCTTGGCAAAGAGTACACATCAACTTTGCTGGTCCATTTATGGACTCGATGTTTCTAATAGCGGTGGATGCCCACTCCAAGTGGCCGGAAGTAATTAAGATGACCACCACCACGACGGAAAAAACCATCACAGTGTTAAGGACTATGTTTGCTCGGAATGGCCTGCCGTAACAGATCTGTTCTGATAATGGACCACAATTTGTGTCCGAAGAATTCAAGAAGTTCTTAAAGAGCAATGGGGTTAAACATTACACGTCAGCCCCATACCATCCCGCCTCCAATGGATTGGCTGAAAGGTTTGTCCAGACCTTCAAGAAGGCCGTAAAGGCCATGAGTAATGAAAACATAAGTCTGCAACATAAGGTGGATAGCTTTTTGTTGGCATACCGAAATGCAACACATGCGGTCACAAATCAAACTCCCGCAATGATGTTTTGTAATAGACGCCTAAGATGCCGGCTGGATTTACTAAAACCAAACGTCAGAAGAGACGTAGAGAACCGGCAATTCCAGGGCATGAACGACAGGGTCACTAGATCTTTCCAGACCGGTCAACGAGTTTTGGCCCAGGACTACCGTACTGAGAAATGGCAGCCTGGAACTATTGGGAAAAGGCTGGGGCCGTTGATGTACACCGTGGACATTGGAGACAATATAATAAGGCGTCATGTTGACCAAATCATAGGGTCCGCCACAAATGGGCAACCGACTTCACCACTTTCTCCAGGTAAGGTTGAGACTGAGATACCCAGAACACCTACTTCCGATCTAGTGATACTGGAGTCAGCTGAACCTGACACGGCTTTTCAAGCCGAATCGAACTTGCCAGAAGCACCTCCTAGCCCGCCTGAAATGACGACACCACTGCGGCGTTATCCGGACAGAATCCGGAAACCCCCAGAAAGACTGAATCTATGAACTGTCTTACATAAACCTGTATATATGTTAGAATGTATGTTCACTATGGACTTAGTATGTTGAAAGCTAAAAAGGGAGGATTGTAGTGTATGTACCCGTCTACCTTTAAGGAAACTATTGTATGTAACCGTTCACCTTTAAGAGAACTACTTTAGGGGTGGCACTACTTGTTGGCTTCTGTATACTGTAATACCGATAGTGACCACACCAGTATATAAGTGTTGTGGCAGGATTGCTGGGGCAGATTTGCCCTGACCTTCGAATAGTAAAGACCTGTTTGTTTGTTACTTCTGAAGTCTGTGTATTTATTAACTGCACAACCCACAGACTTTACAACTCTCTCTGTAACACCCTCACTGTGACACTCTCTGTAACACCCTCGTTGTGACTCTCTCTGTAACAACCTCGCTGTGACTCCCCCTGTAAAACCCTCGCTGTGACTCCCCCCTGTAACACCCTCGTTGTGACTCCCCCTGTAACACCCTCGCTGTGACTCTCTCTGTAACCCCCTCATTGTGACTCTCTCTGTAACAACCTCGCTGTGACGCTATCTGTAACACCCTCGCTGTGACTCTCTCTGTAACAACCTCGTTGTGACTCTCTCTGTAACACCCTCGCTGTGACTCTCTCTGTAACACCCTCGCTGTCAGTTTCTCTGCAACACACTCGCTGTGACTCTCCCTGTAACACCCTCGCTGTGACTCTCTCTGTAACACCCTCGCTGTGACTCTCTCTGTAACACACTCTCTGTGTCTCTCCCTGTAACACCCTCGCTGTGACTCTCTCTGTAACCCCCTCATTGTGACTCTCTCTGTAACACCCTCACTGTGACTCTCTCTGTAACACACTCGCTGCGACTCTCTCTGTAACACCCTCGCTGTGACTCTCTCTGTAACACCCCCGCTGTGACTCTCTCTGTAACACTCTCGCTGTGACTCTCTCGGTAACACCCTCGCTGTGACTCTCTCTGTAACACCCTCGCTGTGACTCTCCCTGTAACACCCTCGCTGTGACTCTCTCTGTAACACCCTCGCTGTGACTCTCTCTGTAACACCTCCGCTGTGACTCTCTCTGTAACACCCTCGCTGTGACTCTCTCTGTAACACCCTCGCTGTGACTCTCTCTGTAACACCCTCGCTGTGACTCTCTCTGTAACACCCTCGCTGTGACTCTCTCTGTAACACCCTCGCTGTGACTCTCCCTGTAACACCCTCGCTGTGACTCTCTCTGTAACACCCTCGCTGTGACTCTCTCTGTAACACCCTCACTGTGACTCTCTCTGTAACACCCTCTGTGACTCTCTCTGTAACACCCTCGCTGTGACTCTCTCTGTAACACCCTCTCTGTGACTCTCTCTGTAACACCCTCGCTGTGACTCCCTCTGTAACACCCTCGCTGTGACTCTCTCTGTAACACCCTCTCTGTGACTCTCTATGTAACACCCTCGCTGTGACTCTCCCTGTAACACCTTCGCTGTGACTCACCCGTAACACCCTCGCTGTGACTCTCTCTGTAACACCCTCTCTGTGAGTTTCTCTGTAACACACTCGCTGTGACTCCCCCGTAACACCCTTGCTGTGACTCTCTCTGTAACACCCTCTCTGTGACTCTCTCTGTGACAACCTCGCTGTGACTCTCTCTGTAACACCCTCGCTGTGACTCTCTGTGTAACACCCTCGCTGTGACTCTCTCTGTAACACCCTCGCTGTGACTCCCCCTGTAACACCCTCGCTGTGACTCCCCCGTAACACCCTCGCTGTGACTCCCTCTGTAACACGCTCGCTGTGACTCTCTCTGTAACACCCTCGCTGTGACTCTCTCTGTAACACCCTCGCTGTGACTCTCTCTGTAACACCCTCGCTGTGACTCTCTCTGTAACACCATCTCTTTGAGTTTCTCTGTAACACCCTCGCTGTGACTCTCTCTGTAACACCCCCGCTGTGACTCTCTCTGTAACACCTTCGCTGTGACTCTCTCTGTAACACCCTCGCTGTGACTCTCTCTGTAACACCATCTCTTTGAGTTTCTCTGTAACACCCTCGCTGTGACTCTCTCTGTAACATCCTCGCTGTGACTCTCTCTGTAACACCATCTCTTTGAGTTTCTCTGTAACACCCTCGCTGTGACTCTCTCTGTAACACCCTCGCTGTGACTCTCTCTGTAACACCTTCGCTGTGACTCTCTCTTTAACACCCTCGCTGTGACTCTCTCTGTAACACCCTCGCTGTGGCTCTCCCTGTAACACCCTCGCTGTGACTCTCTCTGTAACACCCTCGCTGTGACTCTCTCTGTAACACCCTCGCTGTGACTCTCTCTGTAACACCCTCGCTGTGACTCTCTCTGTAACACCCTCGCTGTGACTCTCTCTGTAACACCCTCGCTGTGACTCTCTCTGTAACACCCTCGCTGTGACCCTCTCTGTAACACCCTCGCTGTGACTCTCTCTGTAACACCCTCTCTGTGACTCTCTCTGTAACACCCTCGCTGTGACTCTCTCTGTAACACCCTCTCTGTGACTCTCTCTGTAACACCCTCGCTGTGACTCTCTCTGTAACACCCTCTCTGTGACTCTCTCTGTAACACCCTCTCTGACGTAAGAAAACTACTAAGCACTTGGTTGGAGTATAAAACAAGGCTCTAATCCACTGTTTCACAACCATGAGTTCTAGTTACATCACTAGCCCTTAATTACAAAAACGTCCTGAGCAAGCTGGGCCCACGCCCGAGTATTTATACTTTCCTTGGATGGCGCCACAAGCTGGCCACCCAGTGTTATCTCATGAGTCATTTCTACAGGAATGGTAAGATTCATGACACTCTCTGTGACTCTCTCTGTAACACCCTCGCTGTGACTCCCCCTGTAACACCTTCGCTGTGACTCTCTCTGTAACACCCTCGCTGTGACTCTCTCTGTAACACCCTCGCTGTGACTCTCTCTGTAACACCCTCGCTGTGACTCTCTCTGCAACACCCTCGCTGTGACTCCCCCTGTAACACCCTCGCTGTGAGTATCTCTGTAACACCCTCACTGTGACTCTCTCTGTAACACCCTTGCTGTGACTCCCCCTGTAACACCCTCGCTGTGACTCTCTCTGTAACACCCTCGCTGTGACTCTCTCTGTAACACCCTCACTGTGAGTATCTCTGTAACACCCTCACTGTGACTCCCCCTGTAACACCCTCGCTGTGACTCCCCCTGTAACACCCTCGCTGTGACTCCCCCTGTAACACCCTCGCTGTGACTCCCCCTGTAACACCCTCACTGTGACTCTCTCTGTAACACCCTCGCTGTGACTCCCCCATGTAACACCCTCGCTGTGACTCTCTATGTAACACCCTCTCTGTGAGTTTCTCTGTAACACACTCGCTGTGACTCTCCCTGTAACACCCTCGCTGTGACTCACCCATAACACCCTCGCTGTGACTCTCTCTGTAACACCCTCTCTGTGAGTTTCTCTGTAACACACTCGCTGTGACTCCCCCGTAACACCCTCGCTGTGACTCTCTCTGTAACACCCTCTCTGTGACTCTCTCTGTAACACCCTTGCTGTGACTCTCTCTGTAACATCCTCGCTGTGACTCTCTCTGTAACACCCTCGCTGTGACTCTCTCTGTAACACCCTCGCTGTGACTCTCTCTGTAACACCCTCGCTGTGACTCCCCCTTTAACACACTCGCTGTGACTCCTCCTGTAACACCCTCGCTGTGACTCCCCCTGTAACACCCTCGCTGTGACTCTCTCTGTAACACCCTCGCTGTGACTCTCTCTGTAACACCCTCGCTGTGACTCCCCCTGTAACACCCTCGCTGTGACTCCCCCTGTAACACCCTCGCTGTGACTCCCCCTGTAACACCCTCGCTGTGACTCTCTCTGTAACACCCTCACTGCGACTCTCTCTGTAACACCCTCGCTGTGACTCTCTCTGTAACACCCTCGCTGTGACTCTCTCTGTAACACCCTCGCTGTGACTCTCTCTGTAACACCCTCGCTGTGACCCTCTCTGTAACACCCTCGCTGTGACTCTCTCTGTAACACCCTCTCTGTGACTCTCTCTGTAACACCCTCGCTGTGACTCTCTCTGTAACACCCTCTCTGTGACTCTCTCTGTAACACCCTCGCTGTGACTCTCTCTGTAACACCCTCGCTGTGACTCTCTCTGTAACACCCTCGCTGTGACTCTCTCTGTAACACACTCGCTGTGACTCTCTCTGTAACACCCTCGCTGTGACTCTCTCTGTAACACCCTCTCTGTGACTCTCTCTGTAACACCCTCGCTGTGACTCTCTCTGTAACACCCTCTCTGTGACTCTCTCTGTAACACCCTCTCTGTGACTCTCTCTGTAACACCCTCTCTGTGACTCTCTCTGTAACACCCTCGCTGTGACTCTCTCTGTAACACCCTCGCTGTGACTCTCTCTGTAACACACTCGCTGTGACTCTCTCTGTAACACCCTCGCTGTGACTCTCTCTGTAACACCCTCTCTGTGACTCTCTCTGTAACACCCTCGCTGTGACTCTCTCTGTAACACCCTCACTGTGACTCTCTCTGTAACACACTCGCTGTGACTCCCCCTGTAACACCCTCGCTGTGACTCTCTCTGTAACACCCTCGCTGTGACTCTCTCTGTAACACCCTTGCTGTGACTCCCCCTGTAACACCCTCGCTGTGACTCTCTCTGTAACACCCTCGCTGTGAGTATCTCTGTAACACCCTCACTGTGACTCCCCCTGTAACACCCTCGCTGTGACTCCCCCTGTAACACCCTCGCTGTGACTCCCCCTGTAACACCCTCGCTGTGACTCCCCCTGTAACACCCTCACTGTGACTCTCTCTGTAACACCCTCGCTGTGACTCCCCCATGTAACACCCTCGCTGTGACTCTCTATGTAACACCCTCTCTGTGAGTTTCTCTGTAACACACTCGCTGTGACTCTCCCTGTAACACCCTCGCTGTGACTCACCCATAACACCCTCGCTGTGACTCTCTCTGTAACACCCTCTCTGTGAGTTTCTCTGTAACACACTCGCTGTGACTCCCCCGTAACACCCTCGCTGTGACTCTCTCTGTAACACCCTCTCTGTGACTCTCTCTGTAACATCTTCGCTGTGACTCTCTCTGTAACACCCTCGCTGTGACTCTCTCTGTAACACCCTCGCTGTGACTCTCTCTGTAACACCCTTGCTGTGACTCCCCCTGTAACACACTCGCTGTGACTCCTCCTGTAACACCCTCACTGTGACTCCCCCTGTAACACCCTCGCTGTGACTCTCTCTGTAACACCCTCGCTGTGACTCTCTCTGTAACACCCTCGCTGTGACTCCCCCTGTAACACCCTCGCTGTGACTCCCCCTGTAACACCCTCGCTGTGACTCCCCCTGTAACACCCTCGCTGTGACTCTCTCTGTAACACCCTCACTGTGACTCTCTCTGTAACACCCTCGCTGTGACTCTCTCTGTAACACCCTCGCTGTGACTCTCTCTGTAACACCCTCGCTGTGACTCTCTCTGTAACACCCTCGCTGTGACTCTCTCTGTAACACCCTTGCTGTGACTTTCTCTGTAACACCCTCGCTGAGAGTCTCTCTGTAACACCCTCGGTGTGACTCTCTCTGTAACACCCTCGCTGTGACTCTCTCTGTAACACACTCGCTGTGACTCTCTCTGTAACACCCTCGCTGTGACTCTCCCTCTAACAACCTCACTGTGACTCTCTCTGTAACACCCTCTTGGTGACTCTCTCTGTAACACCCTCGCTGTGACCCTCTCTGTAACACCCTCACTGTGACCCTCTCTGTAACACCCTCACTGTGACTCTCTCTGTAACACCCTTGCTGTGACTTTCTCTGTAACACCTTCATTGTGACTCTCTCTGTAACACCCTCGCTGTGACTCTCTCTGTAACACACTCGCTGTGACTCTCTCTGTAACACCCTCGCTGTGACTCTCTCTGTAACACCCTCGCTGTGACTCTCTCTGTAAAACCCTCGCTGTGACTTTCCCTGTAACACCCTCGCTGTGACTCTCTCTGTAACACCCTCGCTGTGACTCTCCCTGTAACACCGTCACTGTGACTCTCTCTGTAACACCCTCACTGTGACTCTCTCTGTAACACCCTCGCTGTGACTCTCTCTATAACACCCTCGCTGTGACTCTCTCTGTAACACCCTCGCTGTGACTGTCCCTGTAACATCCTCACTGTGACTCTCTCTGTAACACCCTCTCGGTGACTCTCTCTGTGACCCTCTCTGTAACACCCTCTCGGTGACTCTCTCTGTAACACCCTCGCTGTGACTCTCTCTGCAACACCCCCACTGTGACTCTCTCTGTAACACCCTCGCTGTGACTCTCTCTGTAACACCCTCGCTGTGACTCTCTCTGTAACACCCTCGCTGTGACTCTCTCTGTAACACCCTCGCTGTGACTCTCTCTGTAACACCCTCGCTGTGTCTCTCTCTGTAACACCCTCGCTGTGACTCTCTCTGTAACACCCTCACTGTGACTCTCTCTGTAACACCCTCACTGTGACTCTCTCTGTAACACCCTCTCGGTGACTCTCTCTGTAACACCCTCGCTGTGACTCTCTCTGCAACACCCCCACTGTGACTCTCTCTGTAATGACTCTCTCTGTAACACCCTCGCTGTGACTCTCTCTGTAACACCCTCACTGTGACTCTCTCTGTAACACCCTCGCTGTGACTCCCCCTGTAACACCCTCGCTGTGACTCCTCCTGTAACACCCTCGCTGTGACTCCCCCTGTAACACCCTCGCTGTGACTCTCTCTGTAACACCCTCGCTGTGATTCTCTCTGTAACACCCTCGCTGTGACTCCCCCTCTAACACCCTCGCAGTGACTCCCCCGTAACACCCTCACTGTGACTCCCCCTGTAACACCCTCGCTGTGACTCTCTCTGTAACACCCTCGCTGTGACTCTCTCTGTAACACCCTCGCTGTGACTCTCTCTGTAACACCCTCGCTGTGACTCTCTCTGTAACACCCTCGCTGTGACTCTCTCTGTAACACCCTTGCTGTGACTTTCTCTGTAACACCCTCGCTGTGACTTTCTCTGTAACACCCTCGCTGTGACTCTCCCTGTAACACCCTCGCTGAGACTCTCTCTGTAACACCCTCGTTGTGACTCTCTCTGTAACACCCTCGCTGTGACTCTCTCTGTAACACACTCGCTGTGACTCTCTCTGTAACACCCTCTCGGTGACTCTCTCTGTAACACCCTCGCTGTGACCCTCTCTGTAACACCCTCTCTGTGACTCTCTCTGTAACACCCTCGCTGTGACTCCCCCTGTAACACCCTCGTTGTGACTCTCTCTGTAACACCCTCGCTGTGACTCCCCCTGTAACACCCTCGCTGTGACTCCCCCTGTAACACCTTCGCTGTGACTCCCCCTGTAACACCCTCGCTGTGACTCTCTCTGTAACACCCTCGCTGTGGCTCCCCCTGTAACACCCTCTCTGTGAGTTTCTCTGTAACACCCTCGCTGTGACTCTCCCTGTGACACCCTCGCTGTGAGTTTCTCTGTAACACCCTCTCTGTGAGTTTCACTGTAACACCCTCGCTGTTACTCCCCCTGTAACACCCTCGCTGTGACTCTCTCTGTAACACCCTCGCTGTGACTCTCTCTGTAACACCCTCACTGTGACTCTCTCTGTAGCACCCTCGCTGTGACTCTCTCTGTAACACCCTCGCTGTGACTCTCTCTGTAACACCCTTCCTGTGAAAGTCCCTGTAACACGATCCTGTGACACTCTCTCTGTGATCCTCTGTATAATGCAATGTGACTCTGGAAGAGTTCCTGATTTTACTCCAGCTTTTAATCTTTGCATTAAAATGAAATGACAAATAATTTGCACTGACTTATTTTGCTGAAATCTTTCTTCAATTTATTTTTAGTTGATTAGTTGCATAAGTTCCATGAAGTTGTTGACAAAAGCATGACAGAGTTGAATTGCCGGAGTGCGTGTGATGGTAATATTGTTTTATTCTGATGTGGCAAAGTGAATAGTACTTTCACTGCTCAGAATCAGAGCACGTGTGAAGTGTTAATAATGTCTGACGCTCGTGTCTGAAGGCCTCACTGTGAGATGAGGGGCCACCAGCCGCAGTAAGTAAAAGAGGAAGATTTTCAGAGATAGAGTTCCCATACGACGGGATCGCCTATCGGGTATTCAGGCACAGAGTTCAACATGTCCCATTCCTAGTGACGACTTTCCATCCAATACATGGATAGAGAATTGTGCAGACTGAGAACCGGTGTATTGAACGCCGTGTTTAGATTCCTGATATGCGCTCCCATTGCATCAAACTCTGTACTGGGAGCTCCAACTGTTAATATTGATTCCTTTATTTCTCTATATTTTGTATCTCTGACTCCCGTTCCCTTGCATTATGATGCCATATTCCCACATCTTCTCATTACTGCACTGGCAATTCTGTGATCCATTGACGACCGTTTTCAATGAGTCGAATTGAGCCTTTGTGTACATTGTAAAGAGGGACTTGCATTTATATAGTGCCTTTCACACCCTCAGGATGTTCCAAAGCATGTGTAGTCATTGCTGTAATGTAGGAAATGCGGCAGCCAATTTGTGCACAGCAAGCTCCCACAAGCAGCAATGTGATGATGACCAGATAATCTATTTTAGAGATGCTGGTCCAGGAATAAATATCGGCCAGGACACCGGTGAGAACGTCCTGCTCTTCATCAAAGTAGTGCCATGGGATCTTATACATCCACCCAAGAGAGCAGACAAGGCCTCGGTTTAACAATTCATCTGAAAGACGGCACCTCCGACAGTGCAGCACTCCCTCAGTACAGCACTGGAGCGTCAGCCTAGATTTTGTGCTCAAGTCTCTGGAGTGGGACTCTGAACTCACAACCTTCTGACTCAGAGGTGAGAGTGCTGCCCACTGAGCCACGGCTGACACATTATGAAATGATGGTGAGGGATGTGTTAAAGGTATGTGTGGAGACTACCCATTTATTCTTGTTCAGAAGTCCCTACACCTACAGCAAGCACCTTCTCTTGTGGTGCTTCTGGGGAAGTCTCCAACAGCATGGTTAGTGAGGCATTCACATAACATATTGGTGTCATCAGGACTGCTGTCCCAGCTTCCTTTGGGAAGCGGAGCCTCCACCAGCACGAATGGGTTGCCAAAACAAGGTGTGTGCACCTCTGTCTGGAGATGTTCGGGCACATGATGGGTGGGCTCAGAGCATCTTTCATGCAGCCTGATCTGCCTGAAATCTCCCTGTTGGATTCCCGTCTTGTTTCTCCTAATGCCTCAGGTAGGGGAATCCCATTGGGAAACCCATTTAGTAAAAAAAAAAATTCTTGGGATGTGGGCATTGCTGGCAAAGCCGGAATTGATTGCTCATCCCCAGAGAAGGTGATGGTGGGCCACCACCATGTCGTAGTTTGATACAACTGAGTGGATTGCTGGGCCACTTCAGAGGATAGTTAGAGTCAACCATGTTGGTGTGGGATTGGAGTCACATATAGGCCAGACCGGGTAAGGATGGCAGATTTCCTTCCCTACAGGACATTAGTGAACTAGTTGGGTTTTTATAACAATCGGACAGCTTCATGGTCATTTCAAACTGAATTCATATTCTCAAACTGCAATGGTGAGATTTGAATTCACCTTCTGTGGATTCCGAGCTAGTCCAGTAACAATACTGCTATATTAACCATACCCCACAATGTTACTATATTAACCATACCCCACAATGCTGCTATATTAACCATACCCCACAATGTTACTATATTAACCATACCCCACAATGTTACAATATTAACCATACCCCACAATACTGCTATATTAACCATACCCCACAATGTTACTATATTAACCATACCCCACAATGTTACGATATTAACCATACCCCACAATGCTGCTATATTAACCATACCCCACAATGTTGTTATATTAACCATACCCCACAATGTTGTTATATTAACCATACCCCACAATGTTACTATATTAACCATACCCCACAATGTTACTATATTAACCATACCCCACAATACTGCTATATTAACCATACCCCACAATGCTGCTATATTAACCATACCCCACAATGTTTCTATATTAACCATACCCCACAATGTTACTATATTAACCATACCCCACAATGTTACTATATTAACCATACCCCACAATGTTGTTATATTAACCATACCCCACAATGTTATTATATTAACCATACTGCACAATGCTGCTATATTAACCATACCCCACAATGTTTCTATATTAACCATACCCCACAATGTTACTATATTAACCATACCCCACAATGTTGTTATATTAACCATACCCCACAATGTTATTATATTAACCATACTGCACAATGCTGCTATATTAACCATACCCCACAATGTTACTATATTAACCATACCCCACAATGTTACTATATTAACCATACCCCACAATGTTGTTATATTAACCATACCCCACAATGTTATTATATTAACCATACTGCACAATGCTGCTATATTAACCATACCCCACAATGTTGCTATATTAACCATACCCCACAATGTTGTTATATTAACCATACCCCACAATGTTATTATATTAACCATACTGCACAATGCTGCTATATTAACCATACCCCACAATGTTGCTATATTAACCATACCCCACAATGTTACTATATTAACCATACCCCACAATGCTGCTATATTAACCATACCCCACAATGTTACTATATTAACCATACCCCACAATGTTACAATATTAACCATACCCCACAATACTGCTATATTAACCATACCCCACAATGTTACTATATTAACCATACCCCACAATGTTACTATATTAACCATACCCCACAATGTTACGATATTAACCATACCCCACAATGCTGCTATATTAACCATACCCCACAATGTTGTTATATTAACCATACCCCACAATGTTGTTATATTAACCATACCCCACAATGTTACTATATTAACCATACCCCACAATGTTACTATATTAACCATACCCCACAATACTGCTATATTAACCATACCCCACAATGCTGCTATATTAACCATACCCCACAATGTTTCTATATTAACCATACCCCACAATGTTACTATATTAACCATACCCCACAATGTTACTATATTAACCATACCCCACAATGTTGTTATATTAACCATACCCCACAATGTTATTATATTAACCATACTGCACAATGCTGCTATATTAACCATACCCCACAATGTTTCTATATTAACCATACCCCACAATGTTACTATATTAACCATACCCCACAATGTTGTTATATTAACCATACCCCACAATGTTATTATATTAACCATACTGCACAATGCTGCTATATTAACCATACCCCACAATGTTACTATATTAACCATACCCCACAATGTTACTATATTAACCATACCCCACAATGTTGTTATATTAACCATACCCCACAATGTTATTATATTAACCATACTGCACAATGCTGCTATATTAACCATACCCCACAATGTTGCTATATTAACCATACCCCACAATGTTACTATATTAACCATACCCCACAATGCTGCTATATTAACCATACCCCACAATGTTACTATATTAACCATACCCCACAATGTTACTATATTAACCATACCCCACAATGCTGCTATATTAACCATACCCCACAATGTTACTATATTAACCATACCCCACAATGTTTCTATATTAACCATACCCCACAATGCTGCTATATTAACCATACTGCACAATGCTGTATATTAACCATACCCCACAATGTTTCTATATTAACCATACCCCACAATGTTGCTATATTAACCATACCCCACAATGTTTCTATATTAACCATACCCCACAATGTTTCTATATTAACCATACCCCACAATGCTGCTATATTAACCATACCCCACAATGTTTCTATATTAACCATACCCCACAATGTTTCTATATTAACCATACCCCACAATGTTTCTATATTAACCATACCCCACAATGTTACTATATTAACCATACCCCACAATGTTTCTATATTAACCATACCCCACAATGTTACTATATTAACCATACCCCACAATGTTTCTATATTAACCATACCCCACAATGTTTCTATATTAACCATACCCCACAATGTTGCTATATTAACCATACCCCACAATGTTTCTATATTAACCATACCCCACAATGTTTCTATATTAACCATACCCCACAATGTTGCTATATTAACCATACCCCACAATGTTTCTATATTAACCATACCCCACAATGCTGCTATATTAACCATACCCCACAATGTTTCTATATTAACCATACCCCACAATGTTGCTATATTAACCATACCCCACAATGTTTCTATATTAACCATACCCCACAATGCTGCTATATTAACCATACCCCACAATGTTGCTATATTAACCATACCCCACAATGTTTCTATATTAACCATACCCCACAATGCTGCTATATTAACCATACCCCACAATGCTGCTATATTAACCATACCCCACAATGTTTCTATATTAACCATACCCCACAATGTTGCTATATTAACCATACCCCACAATGTTTCTATATTAACCATACCCCACAATGCTGCTATATTAACCATACCCCACAATGTTGCTATATTAACCATACCCCACAATGCTGCTATATTAACCATACCCCACAATGTTTCTATATTAACCATACCCCACAATGTTTCTATATTAACCATACCCCACAATGTTGCTATATTAACCATACCCCACAATGCTTCCAGTAATGGCGCAGGGGGCCCCCCAAAAACAATTGTAACAATTGGTACAAAGGCTCACGAGAATCTAAATGCCAGCAGAGAGGGAAAAGCCACCAAATGCAGTGTGGGAGCAGCAGCCTAAGTGACTGCTAGAAAACTCACGGAAAGAAAGAGTGAGCTGGTGGTAAGAGGGAGGGTGGCAGGAGGGCGAGGAGAAGACACAGATGGCATTGCACCCCTGGCAAGAAAATAACATGCAGTGAAATTCATGTATCTTCCATAACACAGTCAGCTGACAGATTCATGTAACTATTTCTTGATGTCAGTCAGCACTTGGGTAGAAACCATTTATCTGCATTGTTTTCAAATTAGACAGACTAGTGGAATACCGGTCAACATTAAGACTTTAGGAAACTTTCAGTGTTTCGCGTCAGGGAAAGTGCTCTGCTGGTTCCTCAGGCTCCATCTCCGACTCTCAGGTGCTGGTTGGCTCGGGGGCTGCTGCCTCAGCTTGGTCATCACCAGTGGCCGGAGATTCGATGGTGGCTGTCGTGGTAAACGTCTCCTCGGCAGAAGCTCCTGGACTGGTCTCTGCAAGATGGAATTCAGCCACTGAGAACATGTACTGCACTCTTACAGAAACACGAGGGCCATCAATTGGTTTCCCAGGCTGACCATAATTCAATCTACCACAGTACAATGGCATGGAACTTCTATTCCATGACTGGAGGGTACCACAGGACCACTTTATTGATCCATATTTGTAAATGATGATAAAAAGACACTCGCATTTTTAGTCTGAACGGGCCATTTGCTTTTTATTTGTGGTGTCCTCCTTTCAGGGAAGCTCTTACAAGTTTAGGGTTTGCTGGAGATACCTTCTTGGGTTCAATGGCATTAGACCCTCCTATAAGCGGATCCAACGCCTCTTATGTGCTGGAATTGATTCACACTGCCCAGTATCTACCTATTGGTGTAATTTAGGGATGTAATGCTACTCCTGCCGTAACTTCAGTGGAAGATCGGCGGAAATACCAGGAGAAACAGCACCGCCAGCTATTTCTGCTATTTCTCTGATCTTCTTCCTGAAGTTATGTTGGGTGATTGAGGGAAGCACATGGAATTTCTACTCCCCAGGAATTTACCAAAGTTCCTCCTGTGGATAAAGTATAATGAGAACCCGAACAATGAAGATTTAAAAATCACTATTGGAGGATTGGAGTGCTGGCAACTTACCAATGGAGAGACTTCAACCAGGCCCCAGATCTTCAATGGATTGCTGGGCCACATCAGTTAGAAGATTGGAACTGATAACGGGTAAATATCACAACTGGATGATAGATTTTCCAAAAAAAGGTCTTGATAAGAACTACACTACTGCCCCGAAAGGGAAGGTTGTGACCAACATGCCTCAACCCAAACACAGACCAAAACTTTGGCTTCTTCAACTTCAACCAGCCAGACACATTTGCTATGACTGTTCAGTACAGGTTCACCCCTGTTACGTCCTTTTGGTGGGCTTCAGGGTTGGGGGGGTGGAGAGTGCGGGTTGATGGGAGAAGGGCAGACCTTGCCCCACAGGGATAGAGAGTAACTAAACAGGTTCGAATCCGGCCTCGGGTGACTGTCTGTGTGGAGTTTGCACATTCTCCCCGTGTTTGCGCGGGTTTTCTCCGGGTGCTCCGGTTTCCTCCCACAGTCCAAAGATGTGCGGGTTAGGTTGATTGGCTATGATAAATTGACCCTTAGTGTTAGGGGGATTAAATACGCGGGGATAGGGTGGGATATGTGTTGGTGTAGGGGTTACGGGGATCGGGTGGGATATGTGTCGGTGCAGGCTCGATGGGCCGAAATGGCCTCTATCTGCACTGTGGGGTTTCTGTGATTCTGTGATTCTGTGATGAGTTACCCCAGGCTACTTTCGTGCAGCTTTTTCAGGTCAGCTCAAGGACAACACTGGATGCCGTTTGCCCAGCTCTGGGGCTGTGACCCAGCGAGGCCTGAAGAAAACAAAGGGGGAAATAGAAAATCTATCTTATACCTTCTGTCTGTTCCCTGCCGTCCTCAATGTCTTCTCCCTCGGCAGGGGAAGTAACATCAGCATCCTCCGGAAAATTAATCTGCTCCCGCGATTCACTAGGCGGTCTATGGAAAGGAAGGTGAAAGGTTTCTGAGGATTTCAGTTCATTGTTTCCAATTCTCAACTCAGTGAGGAGCGCAAAAGAAACCATGGAACAAAAAATGCCACTCAGTCCAGTGATAGACCATCGATATAATACAGGAAACTCTCGATTTACCGGCACCCAAACAACCGGAAATCTCGGTTAACCGGCAAAATTCAGGAGTAGGTTCAGTTAAGTTTTTCTTCATATTAGTGGCCGTTTCTTGATTCTTGGCTGTGTAATCGGGGGTTCCTGCACTTGTTGCTAAGCAACAGGGATGCTTGGTCTGTGGCCGGGGTTCTTGCAGCTGCTGCTAAGCAACAGGGAAGCTTGGATTTGTTGCTGTGTACGGAGCTCTTGTACCTTTTAGCTATAACTCTCTGTAATCCGGACTTTTTGATAAACCGGCACCACGCCGGTCCCGTCGGTGCCGGATAAAAAAGAGTTTCCTGTACATTCAAAATCTCACACCTGCACCACTTTTTTTCCTTTATAAATCTCAATGTCCGCCTTTATTATGGTAACTGCCTCTGGAAACGTCCCATGTTGTGCACTTCCTGTAAGTGTCTCACTCACTTCCTGTAACACTTTCCCTGTCACACTTTATTGGTAACACCCGTATTGTTCTGAAATAGTGAGCAAATCGCCATGAGCAATACCTGGGAGATCTGCTAAATTAAAATAAACACAGTCACCATATTGCTGGATAGAACTGTCTGCTGGCAATCGGGACCAATTTCAAAGCCACAACTAGCGGCTGAAAAACCTACCATTTCATAGAAGAATCATGGAAGTTTTCGGCACAGAAGGAGGCCATTCGGCCCATCGTATCCGCGCCGGCCAACAAAGAGCTATCCAGCCTAATCCCACTTTCCAGCTCTTGGTCCGTGGCCCTGTAGGTTACGGCGCTTCAAGTGCACATCCAAGTACTTTTTAAATGCGAGGTACATTTCACCAGAATAATACCAGGGCTGAAAGGGTTAAATTAGGAGGACAGGCTGCACAAACTTGGCTTGTAGTCCCTTGAGTTTAGAAGGTTGAGGTGTTTAAAATGATAATGGGATTCGATAGGGTAGATAATGAGGAAGTATTTCCTCTGGAAGGAGAATCCAGAACAAGGGGGCACGATCTTAAAATTAGAGTCAGGCCATTCAGGAGTGAATTCAGGAAGAACTTCTTTCACACTAAAGGTGGTGGAAATCTGGAACTCTCTCCCCCAAAAGGCTGTGGATGCTGGGGGACACTCTAAGCTTCGAGCAACATCAGGAGTAGAACAGCTAGGGAGTGAGCCCTCAGGAACAGCTGAAAGAGCTGAACATTTTATTCCGAAACAATCTTAAAAAAACACACAATCAAGTTCCGCGAGCTACACGTGTACATATTATGGGTTGTGCAGTACTTACCGTTGAAACAGCAGGTCGTGCAACCCTAAGAAAGAGAGATAGTCAGCCATTATAGTATTATACATTATAATATTTCAACATTACCCATTAACTGCATCAGGGGAACACTAATACAACAGCAAAATACTGCGGATGCTAGGAATCTGAAATAAAAACAGAAAATGCTGGAAATACTCAACAGGTCAGGCAACTTCTGTGGAGAGAGAACTAGAGTTAACGGGGGGAATTTTGTAGGGGGTCAGTGGGCACGATCGGTGGCGGGTCGGGTGGGGAAAAAAAATTTTGACAACGGATCAGGACCCCGCTGTCAACCCATTCCCAATGCGCCTTTCCCAAATGTCGGGTCTGTCAGCGCTGAGCAGACCCGGCAGGAAGCGGTGGGGAAGGCAATTTAAATCATTAGTGGCTTGTTTACATTCACTTAAAAATGCTTTTTTCCCAGCTTTTTGATTTTGACAGGTCACCCACCAGTTTCCCGCTATACCTGGACCTCGTCTGTGAAGCTGAGGCGGGAGGTCACTTGCCATTGTTTCTGCTGATGAGTTGATAGCTTCAAATGTCAAGTCAAAGCTCCCAGCTGAAACAGATATCTTGCCTTAGCCATTAGTTTCTCTAAACTGCATTTCCACTACAGATTCAGAATGCTGCAAGCCTTTACACAAGTCTCCATCCAGTCTGACCTCATTACCTCTCCCACCATTGACAGATCGCTTCTGTCATCTCTACTTCACCTGCCATCTATTCCATCAGCATAGGTGCCCTTTATGCTCTCACTTTGGTCCTCAGAATCCCACCACGATCAGCCCCAACACCAGCATCACCAGGCACACCAGCAGCACCAATAACACCAACCTTCTCCGCAATCAACTGATGCTGCACAGGACACAGGGCATCAACACCCAACCACATTGCTGCCCGGGAGGTCAGGGATAGCCTCACCATGGCCAGATTTACTTCACTTGATGCTGTACACCCTGGCTGACACATGATGTGCCAGGTTAGCACCACCCCACACCAACACCATAAAGCATCCCGACAATGTTCAAGCCATTCCTTTCACACTCAGCACCATTGCGGGGGGTACCTTTATGTCTCACCATTCACTGCAACACACTAAGCCACTTCCAAGAACGCAAAGTGTTGAAAATAAAGGTTTCAATGTTTGACACCACATTAACAGAAACTTTACATGAAGATTACATAAAGCACCCAAGTGCCTACCCTTGTTAGTTGGTATGATTGGACTATGATGAGGGTGAGTGTGAGGGGTAGCTATTGAGATGGGGAAGTGATACTGTAGATAGAGAGGGATGGGTGGAGGTGCAAGGTAAGTTGGTATGAGTAAAGATGTGCAGGAATACGGTAGAGAAGGCAGAGTGAAGGGGGTGTGATAAGTGGCACAGCAGGATGAGGTTGAGTGTGGCTTTGCAGTAAGGTTTCATGATCTACTGAGAGCATTGAAAGGTTTGCGCCACTGCAGCCAGGTCCTCCTGACGACATCCCTGCTTGTGCCCTCTTGTGCAATGTGCAACCAGGCTGCGTTGATCTACTGGGGAGGTCTCTTCCGCCCATTGGAAGGGAAGAGAACCTCCCTGCATGCTCTGACTCCCTCTATAAGCATGGAGGGAGTCATGGTAGAACCTGGGTGCAGTCGTGCACCTTCGTGAAGTGATTGTCAGTGTTTGTAGCAACTCAATGCTGTAGAACACTGACAGCACACTGTCTAAATTAATTTGCGCATGGTCCCTTTAAGGCTGATGACGTGTCATCAAATGATTTCATCAGACCCACTTCCTTCAATTGGCCAGCAAATGCGCTGGGCGGGCTTAACAAGCCCAGTCAGGGGAAAATCATATTGGACAGTGGGATGGAGACAGCAGTGAGGTCGAGACCCACCACCGACATCGCCTGCCATGGACCCTATGAGGTTGGTAAAATCCAGCCCAATGTTTCAGGTTGATGACGAAAGTGTTTGCTGGTGCTGTTGGGGAGGGTTTAAACTAAAATGGCAGGGGGTTGGGAACCTGTGCAGGGAGACAGAGGAAAGGGAAGCAAGGATAGAAACAAAAGACAGGAAGGAGAAAAGCAAAAGTGGAAGGCAGAGAAATCAAGGGTGTAAATCAAACAGGGCTACAGTAAATAATAATTCTAAAAGGACTAAGAGTGTTAAAAAAACAAGCCTGAGGGCTTTGTGTCTTAATGCGAGGGGCATTCATAATAAGGTGGATGAATTAGCTGTGCAAATAGATGTAAATGGATATGATGTAATTAGAATTATGGAGACATGGCTCCAGGGTGACCAAGGCTGGGAATTCAACATCCAGGGGTATTCAATATTCAGGAAGGACAGGCAAAAAGGAAAAGGAGGTGGGGTAGCATTGCTGGTTAAAGAGAAGATTAACATAATAATAAGGAAGGACATTAGCTCTGATGATGTGGAATCTGTATGGGTAGAGCTGAGAAATACCTACTGGCAGGAAACATTAGTGGGAGTTGTATACAGACCACCAAACAGTAATGCTGAGGTTGGGGATGGCATTAAATGGAAAATTAGAGACACGTGCAATAAGGGCACAGCAGTTATTATGGGTGACTTTAATCTACATATAGATTGGGCTAACCACATTAGTAATAATACTGTGGAGGAGGAATTCCTAGAGTGTATATGGGATGGTTTCCTGGACCAATATGTCAAGGAACCAACTAGAGATCAGGCCATCTTAGACTGGGTATTATGTAATGAGAAAGGATTAATTAGCAATGTTGTTGTGCGAGGCCCCTTGGGGAGGAGCGATCATAATATGATAGAATTCTTCATTAAAATGGAGAGTGAAGTAGTTGACTCAGAGACTAGGGTCCTGAATTTAAATAAAGGAAACTACGATGGTATGAGGCACGAGTTGGCTAGGATGGATTGGGGAATGTTACTTAAAGGGTTGATGGTGGATAGGCAATGGCAAACATTTAAAGATCGCATGGATGAACTACAGAATTTGTTCATTCCTGTTTGGCATAAAAATAAAACAAAAAAGGTGACTCAACTGTGGTTAACAAGGGAAATTACGGATAGCATAAGATGCAAGGAGAGGACATATAATTTGGCCAGAAAAAGCAGCAAACCTGAGGATTGGGAACAGTTTAGGATTCAGCAAAGGAGGACAAAGGGATTAATTAAGAAAGGGAAAATAGATTATGAGAGTAAGCTTGTAGGGAACATAAAAACTGACTGTAAAAGCTTCTATAGATATGTAAAGAGAAAAAGATTGGTGAAGTCAAGCGTAGGTCCCTTGCAGTCAGAATCAGGGGAATTTATGGTGGGGAACAAAGAAATGGCAGAGCAATTAAATACATACTTTGGTTCTGTCTTCACAAAGGAGGACACAAATAACCTCCCAGATCTGTCGGGGAACATAGGGTCTAATGAGAGGGAGGAACTGAATGAAATCAGTATTTGTAGGGAAATGGTGTTAGGGAAATTGACGGGATTGAAGGCCGATAAATCCCCAGGGCTTGATAATCTACATCCTAGAGTACTTAAGGAAGTGGCCCTAGAAATAGTAGATGCATTGCTGGTCATCTTCCAAAATTCTATAGACTCTGGAACAGTTCCCATGGATTGGAGGATAGCTAATGTAACCCCACTATTTAAAAAGGGTGGTAGAGAGAAAACAGGGAATTATAGACCGGTAAGCCTGACATCGGCAGTGGGAAAAATGCTAGAGTCCATTATAAAAGATGTA
Organism: Somniosus microcephalus; assembly: GCF_052327205.1. Classification (NCBI taxonomy): domain Eukaryota; kingdom Metazoa; phylum Chordata; class Chondrichthyes; order Squaliformes; family Somniosidae; genus Somniosus; species Somniosus microcephalus. Next base: position 43,584,808 of record NC_141012.1, on the reverse strand, counting down.
ATAGCAAAGCACTTGGAAAACAGTGACAGGATCGGACAAAGTCAACATGGATTTACAAAAGGTAAATCATGCTTGATTAATCTACTGGAATTTTTTGAGGATGTAACTGGTAGAATAGATATGGGAGACCAGTGGATGTGGTGTATTTGGACTTTCAGAAGGCTTTCGATAAGGTCCCGCATAAGAGATTAGCATGCAAAGTTAAAGCACATGGGATTGGGGGTAAGGTACTGTCTTGGATAGAGAACTGGTTGGCAGACAGGAAGCAAAGAGTTGGAATAAACCGGTCTTTTTCCAAGTGGCAGGCAGTGACTAGTGGGGTACCACAGGGATCGGTGCTAGGCCTCCAGCTATTCACAATATATATTAATGATCTAGACGAGGGAACTACATGTAATATCTCCAAGTTTGCAGACAACACAAAGCTGGGTGGGCGTGTGTGCTGTGAGGAGGATGCTGAGAAACTCCAGTATGATTTTGACAGGTTGGGTGATTGGGCAGATGCATGGCAAATGCAGTATAATGTGGATAAATGCGAGATTATCCACTTCGGTGGCAAAAACAGGAAGACGGATTATTATCTGAACGGCAATAGATTGGGAAAAGGGGAAGTGCAACGAGACCTGGGTGTCCTTGTGCAGCAGTCACTGAAGGTAAGCATGCAGATGCAGCACGCGGTTAAGAAGGCAAATGGTATGTCGGCCTTCATAGCGAGGGGATTCGAGTTCAGGAGCAAGGATGTCTTGCTGCAGTTGTACAGGGCCTTGGTGAGACCACACCTTGAGTATTGTGTGCAGGTTTGGTCACCTTATCTGAGGAAGGATGTTCTTGCCATGGAGAGAGTGCAGCTAAGATTCACCAGGCTGATACCTGGGATGGCAGGAATGACGTATGAGGAGTGATTGGGTCGATTAGGCTTATATTCGCTAGAGCTTAGAAGAATGAGAGGGGATCTCATCGAAACTTATAAAATTCTAACAGGACTAGACAGACTAGATGCAGAAAGGATGTTCCCGATGGCGGGGGAGTCCAGAACCAGGGGTCAAAGTCTAAGGATAAGGGGTAAGCCATTTAGGACTGAGATGAGGAGGAATTTCTTCACCCAGAGATTGGTGATCCTGTGGAATTCTCTGCCACAGAAGGCAGTTGAGGCCAATTCATTAAATGTATTCAAGAAGAAGTTGGATATATTTCTTGTGGCTAAAGGGATCAAGGGATATGGGGAGAAAGCAGGGACAGGGTACTGAATTTGGATTAACAGAAAACGCTGGAAAAACTCAGCAGGCTAGGCAGCATCCATGGAGAGAGAAACAGAGTCAACGTTTCGGGTCGAAACCCTTCGTCAGGACTGAGATAAAAAGGCAGGAAATGAAACAGATTAAAAGTCAGTTTGGGGGCTGGGAAATGGGGGAGGGGATGAAAGAAGAGACATTGAGAGATATTCAAGGTGAGACGAGATGGTAATAGGACAGGTAAAGAAACAGACAATGGCTCGAGATGAAGTGTGAAATGCGCTGGCAGAGTGAGAGACAGCTGCCCTGTGGGAGAGAGAAAAACAGCACCTCATCTTCCGATTAGGCACTTTACAGCCTTCCGGACTCAATATCGAGTTCAACAATTTCAGATCATAACCTCAGCCCCTATTATATTTAAATATTTTTTATCCACACTTTTGGTTTGTGCCTTTTCCTTTTCTTTCTCTCTCCCACATGGCAGCTGTCTTTCACTCTGCCAGCGCATTTGTCTCTTTACCTGTCCTATTACCATCTCGTCTCACCTTGAATATCTCTTAATGTCTCTTCTTTCATCCCCTCCCCCATTTCCCAGCCCCCAAACTGCCTTTTAATCTGTTTCATTTCCTGCCTTTTTTTCTCAGTTCTGACGAAGGGTTTCGACCCGAAACGTTGACTCTATTTCTCTCGCCATGGATGTTGCCCTGGCCTGCTGAGTTTTTCCAGCGTTTTCATTTGTTATTCCGGATTTCCAGCATCCGCAGTATTTTGCTATCGTACTGAATTTGGATGATCAGCCATGATCTCATTAAATGGCGGAGCGGGCTCGAGGGGCCGAATGGCCTACTCTTGCTCCTATCTTCTATGTTTCTATGTTAACTCTGTTTCTCCCTCCACAGATGCTGCCTGACCGGTTGAGTATTTCCAGCATTTTCTGTTTTTATTTAAGAGAAACACTTGTTATGAAAAAAATATTTCAGCAAAAAGTATTTTTTCCGAAACTCGATGTGATTTATGTCATTTTGTTGCAAAGTTATCATTCCTCCCTTGTTCAGGAGGTCATCACAGTGAATATGATGGCATTCCCTTCTGTTAATTTTCCCTCCATTCTCAAGGATAACAGAAACCCTTTCAGGTCTAGTCACAGATATGTTTCCTGCAATCTGAACCCCTCGACTTTTTTTAAAATTCGTTTATGGGATGTGGGCGTCACTGGCAAGGCCAGCATTTATTGCCCATCCCTAATTGCCTTTGAGAAGGTGGTGGTGAGCCGCCTTCTTGAACCGCTGCAGTCTGTGTGGTGATGGTACTCCCACAGTGCTGTTAGGTAGGGAGTTCCAGGATTTTGACCCAGCGACAATGAAGGAATGGCGATATATTTCCAAGTCAGGATGGTGTGTGACTTGGAGGGGAACTTGGAGGTGGTGGTGTTCCCATGCGCCTGCTGCCCTTGTCCTTCTAGGCGGAAGAGGCCGCGGGTTTGGGAGGTGCTGCCAAAGAAGCCTTGGCGAGTTGCTGCAGTGCATCTTGTAGATGGTACACACTGCAGCCACGGTACGCCGGTGGTGGAGGGAGTGAATGTTTAAGGTGGTGGATGGGGTGCCAATCAAGTGGGCTGCTTTGTCCTGGATGGTGTTGAGCTTCTTGAGTGCTGTTGGAGCTGCACTCATCCAGGCAAATGGAGATTATTCCATCACACTCCTTACTTGTGCCTTGTAGATGGTGGACTGGACTACACTTAGATTAAGAGCGGCTTTTACATTGGGGTTTGTGGGGTGCAAAGGCCACCAGTTGTGACTGACCTGATCTGAGTATCACAAGCTGCAAGGCGCATGGGAACACCATCACTTCCAAGTTCCCTTCCAAGTCATAAACCATCCCGACTTAGGCACATATCATCGTTCCTTTATCGTCACTGGGTCAAAATCCTGGAACTCTCTACCTAAGTGGAAGCACCTTCACCACATTAGACTAGCAGTTCAAGAAGAAGGCCCACCACCACCTTCTCAATAGAAACTACGAACGGGTATTAAATGTCGGCCTTGCCAGCGACGCCCACATCCCGAGAATGAATTTTAAAAAGGCAGAAGTGTGAGTTTAGACTATTGAGTTTTGAGTGTGTTGGTGCTTCACAAAAAGAGACTAAACCCATTTATGCGTTTTTTAAAACAGGCGATACGTCTCATTTAAAAAGTGGATACATTTAATATCCATATGGGAACAGCGCACAATCTTACAATACACCCCTAGCTAAAGAGGGCACTCACATTGCAAAATGATTCCTTATTTCAGAATTATTTCTTTGAATATGTTTTTGTGAATATCTGTGCTTATCAAGGTGAGGGATCTACATTTTGAGGAATGGAAGAATTTTCTACTTGACTACCCAGTGTCTGTACCAAGCACGCCCAGGCCAGGTATGCCATGGCTCGATGCACCCAACAATGTGCTTTAACTCCAGCCTCATTGGAGCATCAAATCTAAGTGCGAATGTTTCCCCTTCCCCGCCATCTCCCTAAATGAGATTGCCAATATGATTAGATCGCTGCAGTGGGCACCTACTGGGCAAGAGTTTGAATCTGCTCAAAGTCATTAAGGACCTTTACAACCAGTGGAAAGAGCCTGGGCTGGATTCAAACATGGGTCACAGAGCTGAAGAAGCGGTGTGCCACCCAGTCCACTCTAGGTTCGTACAGTGTTAATGGCTGGTGAACAGACAGAAGCATTCAGAAGCATTACTTGGTTTGATGCTTTGGTCTCTGCAATCCGTGACTCGGGATCCCGGCTCCGACCCCTGGAGCCAATCCGAACCCTGGCCTGATCCCGGCCCTTAGATCCACTCGCCAATCTTGCGCCTCTTTGCCGCGAGCTGTTGCGCCTCCCGGCTCTGTTACAATGAGGCCCACGGCCCACAACCGGCGGCGCCTCAGGCCTCACCATTCAGGCGCAGGCCATAGATCCTGCGCCCCCCCTCCCCCCCCCCCCCATGAGCCAAAAATGGGCGCACCCGAATTTCTAGACCTATCACTCATGCTTACCTATCCTAAAAGGTTAGTGGGCGTTAGACTGTAAATGTCAAAGAGATATCATTATCCAGAATCAACACCTTTCAGCTAGTAATATCCGACCTGGTAGTTGCAAATTGCACTGTGGGGTGAGCCACTAATTGGTTACCCACGGTCATTTGAGGTCTTCTGTGATTAAGGGTAATGTATTATCACATGGTTTGTCACATGGTTTAGTATGAGCATGCTCAGTTCACTCTGGCCTAGTAAACAAGCACCTTGACGAACAACTCATCCTGTCTCTGTCCTTCATTTGTTCTACCCACATATATTACATTTTTGACAACAAGAATGGGATTCCAAAGCCATTTTTAGGGATCATAGAAGGACAGTGTTCAAGCTTCGAGTGGAAAAGTTTAAGATGAATTTGTAACAACTAAACTGAATTTTTGCGATGTTTTACTATTAATGCTGATGCAGAATTGTCTGTGCTTTGCCTTCGTGTGTATGTATATCAACAGCAACAGCGGCGTTGATTATCACAGGTAAACAGGTAGCGTGCCGAGTCACTGTTTGACAGGATCGGGACAATCATGGCCACTCCTATGTGATTCATCGGAAGCCTCAACATGTATGACTGAACTCATGAACCATTCAGTTCTTACATTGAGCGGATGGAGATTTTTTTTAAGGCCAATAACATTATTGAGACCGAAGGTGCAGGTGAGAATGTTCAAGCTTAAAATAAAGTAATTCATGAACGGAAGAAAGCAATTTTTCTAACGGAGATCGGGCCAGATGTCTATGGAACGTTGACAAACCTACTCGTGCCAGGGAAAGTGAAGGATGCGTCGTTTGAAGACATTGTCGAGAAACTTGAGGACCATTTTGACCCAAAGCTGTCGGAAATAGCAGAGAGCTATAAGTTTGGTACCAGAAACCAAAAACAAAGTAAAACCATCAGTGAGTACATTGTAACTCTTAAGAACCTGACTTTGCATTGTAACTTTGGCACATTTTTGGATCGTGCGTTGGGAGATAAGTTTGTGTGTGGACTGGTGGATGAGCGCACACAGTCCAAGTTACTGAACACTCTGAACCTAACGTTTGACATGCAAAATTGCTGTATCTAATGAGATGGCATCTAAGAATGCTACAGAGCTCTGTCCAACTCAAGTGACTAGTGCAGCTGAAGTCTACAGTCACAAAGCCACCGCCAAACCTAAAGCTCTGAAACCAAGTCAAAAGCATGTCGGTGAGAGCAGTTCAGTGAATTGTTATCGCTGCAATGGAAATTACTCACCACAGACCTGCCAATACAGAAATGTGAAGTGTTTTCACTGCCAGAAGCAAGGCCATATTTCAACAGCTTGCAGAGCTAGATCGAAAGCAGGAAGTAAGAACCATTCTAGTGGCAATGCAAAGCAGTGACAACAAAAGGGAGGAGTTCACAATATTGAAATGAACACACCTGATATTGAAGAACTAGGCATCTACAGTCTCTATGTCACTAGCGGCAATGCTAGCAGTTGAAGGAAAACTTCCGTACAAAACTTTTGATCAATGACCAATATATTGATAGGTGTATCGACACAGCGGCAGACTGCTCTATGAGTAAGGACAGATATGAGAGTAAGGTTAATCAAAAACCACTTACAAAGAGTACCATAGTTAAAAACCTACTCTGGAGAAATTCTAGAGACATGTGGACAAATGGAATGTACAGTTCAACACAATGACCAGTCGGTAAAGCTGACTATTATCGTAGCAAGCTACAACAACGGGCCAACCCTCATGGGCAAAGATTGGTTGAGAAAGTAAAAACTAGGCTGGAAAAACATTTTCAGTGTAGATGCTTCAAAGGAGTGACTCGACACAAAGCTGAACAAGTATAAAAGCATGTTCTCAGACAGTTATGAAGGCATCACTGGGTATGATGCACATATCCGCATCGTCCAATGCGAGGCCTGTCTATTGTAAGGCAAGGCCGGTCCCCTATGCGTTGAAAAGTCAGGTGGAGGAAGAGCTAGAGAAACTGAGAGAGAACGGAGTGCTAGTAAAAACTGACAAAAGTGAATGGGCTACCCCGATTGTGGTAGTGCCCAAAGCAGACAAAACTGTACGCTTGTGCGGTGACTACAAAGTTACTACCAACCAAGCAGTTGACGATGAGCAGTGCCCGTTACCTACATCACAAGATTTGTATGCAACACTCTCTGGGTCAAAGGTTTTCTCCAAGCTTGACCTATCGCATGCTTACTCTGAATGTTGACAAGGTGTGTCAACAGTATCTCACTATCAACACACTCAAGGGACTGTACTCATACGCCAAGCTGCCGTATGGTGTAAAGTCCTCCCCCAAAACCTTCCAGGCTACGATGGATAAGATTTTGCAAGGAATTCCAAATTGCTTATGCAATCAAGGCGATGTGCTGATCGCAACAAACAGCGAGGAAGAAAATCTAGAAGTGTTAGATTTAGTGCTTCAATGGTTGAATTCCCATAATGTCAAATTTAAAAGGAGCAAATGTGCTTTTGTGCAGCCCGAGGTTGTGTACCTTGGTCTGAAAGTTGATGCAAATAGCTTGCAACCAGTTAAGGAAAAGGTTGATGCTGTCATCAATGCTCCAAAGCCACAGAACATGTCTGAGTTAAGATCTGTCCTTGGAATGGTCCAGTACTACGCACGTTTCTTACCTGAGTTAGTGACCATGTTAGTTCCACTGCACGAGCTCCTCAAGAAGGATGTCCAGTGGAATTGGACAAAAGCGCAACAGGAAGCTTACGATGCTTGTAAGAGAAGTCTCTCTAGCGATGCTCTCCTTGTGCACTACGACACAGAGCGGAGCTTAAGTTAGCGCGTGATGCGTCCAGCTATGGTGTGGGAGCTGTCATAAGCCATATAATGGATGTCGGCCAAGAGAAACCAATCGCATTTGCATCGCGAACCCTCACAAAAAGCGAAAGAAACTACCCGCAAATTGAAAAAGAAGCACTCGCCATAGGGGTTGATTTTCAGTGTGCCGTGAGGCGGGCTTTTAGGCGTGCGGGGGGCAAAAATCACGAATTCGGGGGTCCCGACGCCATCCCGCCCAAAACTCGCCTCCACGTAAGTTTCAAAGGAGGCGGGTACCCGCCCTGCACTGGGACCCGCCGACCCGAGGCGGGAAGGGATTAGTGCCAATTAACTGCCTGGTTAGAGCAGGCGGGCCGTCGGGTTGAAGGACTTGGAGGGGTCGAGATGTCGGAGTTCAGGTGAGTGATGGGTGCATGAGTGCAAAGGTAAGTGTGTTTGGTGTGTCTAAAGTGTGTAAAGAAGTTTAAATTACCTGTACTTACCTTTACAGCCTTTCTTCCTCTAGGCTTCGGGAGTCCATCATTCAGCCGGCACTGAAAGCAGAATGGCCGCGAGCTGTCAAAAGTGACAGCCTTCAGCTTTCAGTGCCGGCGTGATTTCTAACTGAGTCTGCGTAGAAGGACTCAGGTTAGAAGTAAGACTGTCCGTGTTTGACAGCTTCAAACAGCTGTGAAACGCTGATATTTCATCTGTCAACACGTCTTGACAGATGAAATTTCAGTCTGTGACGTCACCTGTTGCCGGGTGGCCCTTAATTGGCCTGCTGAGCCCGCTGGGCGGGCTCAACAAGGTCAATCAAGGGAAAATCGCGTGGGTTGGCCGCATCTCGATGGAGGCGGGACTAAAACCCGAACGTTGTAGTCCTGCCTCCTACCCGACTGCTGAATGAAAATCCAGCCCATAGTGTTTGGAATCAAGAAATTCCAACAGTTCCTGATCGGCAGAAAGTTTACCCTGATAACCGATCACAAACTGCTCCTAGCAATATTGGGGCCTAAATTTGCCATCCCTGCAATGGCCGCATTAGGAATGCAACGTTGGGCAGTGTTGTTGTCACAATATGACTACACGATGGAATAGCACACTTCAAAGCAAAACACAATTGCAGATGTTTTGTCCAGGTTGCCACATGAAGGTGAGATTTTCACGTTAGGTGCTGTTGGCAAGGACTTTCCCATGAATGCAACTGAGATTGCAAATGAGACTCAAAAGGACTCAGTACTGAAAAGAGCGTATGAAAACACTTTGAATGGATGGACTGATCAGTAGACCTTTTCAGAGAGTACACGTAGACTTCTGTGAGAAAGCAAATGATTATTTCCTGGTACTTGTAGATAGTCACTCAAAGTGGATTGAAGTGAAACACAGAGGTTCAAATATTACAACTGAACGTACCATAGATAAGTTGAGGTCTATCTTTGCTTGTCATGGATTACCTGAAGAGTTTGTTTCTGACAATTGCCCTCAGTTCTGTTCTGCTCTATTCCACGAGTTCATGAAATGGAACGGTATCAAACACACTCTCGTTCCATCATATCATCCAGCTTGAAATGGAGCAGCCCAAAGGTCAGTCAGAATAGTAAAAGAAGCTCTCAAAAAGCAAGTGTTGCCGGGTTGTTCGGGACTCAGCATGAAGCAACGTTTGGCAAATTTCTTGCTGAAGTACAGAACTACTCCGCACACTACAACTGGATATAACTCTTGATGAAGAGGAGATTGAGAACACGATTGAGTTTTGTTCAACCAAATTTGGCCTCAAGAATGGAACAGAAACGGTTGAGTCAGGAATGTTATTATGACAGTAATCAGAAAGAACGCAGAGTTAAACAAAACGAGTGTGTTCGTGTTCTCAGTCCCCCTGGAAAGTCGAGTTCACACAAGTAGGATGTAGGAGCCATAGTAGAGGTTGGTGGAACCAAGAGATATTTGGTTGAAAATTGGTGACAACATCCGAAGTGTTCATGTAGATCAAATCATCTCTGCTAGAGATGACCCAAGACGTGATCTTGAACCACTTGATCATCAACACATACATGAGTTTGACTCGATTCAGACCTCAGAACCTGATGTACCAGGTTCAAACAAATCTGAGATAGAAACAAATCTTTGAGTTCGGAACCAGAACAAAACAGCCCGAAAATTGGAGCAACACCAAAACCTTTTGTAAGGAGATCAGGAAGGCTCCGCAAACCTGTTATTAAACTGGATTTGTAGTTCATTTTTTAAAAAACAGGAGATTTTGTTCTGTGGTACATGTAATGTTGGGAAAAGTGGGACCATAGTTTTGTTGTATTTGAGAGGAGATTACATACATTTTTTTTAGTGTAATGTATTATCACATGGTTTGTCACATGGTTTAGTATGAGCATGCTCAGTTCGCTCTGGCCTAGTAAACAAGTACATGGACTAGCAACTCATCGTGTCTCTGTCCTTCATTTGTTCTACCTACATATATTAAAAAACACATTGTTGAGTCAGTGTAGAGGAAGCATTACTCTGCATCTACTCCATGCTGTAACTGCAGTGGGGACTGCTTGGTGGAGCAATGTCAGCTTGGTAACACTCTCATCTCTGAGTTGGAAGGTTGTGGGCTCAAGAACTTTTCCAGGATTTGAGTACATAATCAGGACTGACGCTCCAAGGCAGTGCTGAGGGAGTGCTGCACTGTCAGAGGAGCCGTCCTTTGCAAAACTGAGATCTTTGCCTGTTCAGATGGATGTTAAAGATCCATGGTACTGTTCAAAGAAGAGCAGGGAGTTTTCCTAGTGTCCTGATAAACATTGCTCCCTCAACCAAAAACACACTGCGCATCTCATTGCTGTTTGTGGGATCTGGCTGTGTACAGAATGGCAGCCATGTTTGCCTACATGACAACAGTGTTCAAAGTAATTTAGTGTATGTAAGGCGGTTTGAGATGTTTCTCAGAGGTGTGATAAAGCACCACATAAGTACTGGTCTTTTTTTTCTTTCAACTTAAAGAGGACACTCTGTATCTAACCCGTGCTGTACCTGCCCTGGGAGTGTTTGATGGGACAGTGTAGAGGGAGCTTTACCCTGTATCTAACCCGTGCTGTACCTGCCCTGGGAGTGTTAGATGGGACAGTGTAGAGGGAGCTTTACTCTGTATCTAACCCGTGCTGTACCTGCCCTGGGAGTGTTTGATGGGACAGTGTAGAGGGAGCTTTACTCTGTATCTAACCCGTGCTGTACCTGCCCTGGGAGTGTTTGATGGGACAGTGTAGAGGGAGCTTTACTCTGTATCTAACCCATACTGTACCTGCCCTGGGAGTGTTTGATGGGACAGTGTAGAGGGAGCTTTACTCTGTATCTAACCCGTGCTGTACCTGCCCTGGGAGTGTTTGATGGGACAGTTTAGAGGGAGCTTTACTCTGTATCTAAACCGTGCTGTACCTGCCCTGGGAGTATTTGATGGGACAGTGTAGAGGGAGCTTTACTCTGTATCTAACCCGTGCTGTTCCTGCGCTGGGAGTGTTTGATGGGTCAGTGTAGAGGGAGCTTTACTCTGTATCTAACCCGTGCTGTACCTGCCCTGGGAGTGTTTGATGGGACAGTTTAGAAGGAGCTTTACTCTGTATCTAAACCGTGCTGTACCTGCCCTGGGAGTATTTGATGGGACAGTGTAGAGGGAGCTTTACTCTGTATCTAACCCGTGCTGTACCTGCCCTGGGAGTGTTTGATGGGTCAGTGTAGAGGGAGATTTACTCTGTATCTAACCCGTGCTGTACCTGCCCTGGGAGTGTTTGATGGGACAGTGTAGAGGGAGCTTTACTCTGTATCTAACCCGTGCTGTACCTGCCCTGGGAGTGTTTGATGGGACAGTGTAGAGGGAGCTTTACTCTGTATCTAACTGTGGAGAGATCGCATCATATAGAAGGTAAGTGGTTTTATAGACAACACTTGGTCCGTGTGATCTCCTGCACTGATTTTGATCACTCGAGGGGATTGGAGATTAATTTTGCAGAGTATTTTTTCCCTTATTTGCCCTGGAATGTTTTAATTTCTTTTGCCTCTCTCTGGAGATTACATGACTGCGGGGGGTGGGGTGGGGGGGTGGGGGGGTGGGGTGGGGGTGGGGGGTGGGGGTGTGGGGTGGGGGGGGTGGGGAGGAGGTAGGAAGTAGTTTCTAACACTTGATGCCATATTGATCTAGAAGGGCTGGGAATTACTTACATGGAATGTTTTCGCGGTTCCTTATAACGTACTGAAACACCAACACAGTTCCTACAACGGCAACCAGCATTCCAACCACTGCTGCACCAATCACGGCTGGCAAGGCACTAAAAGGTGGGTCCGCTGAAAAATACACAGGTGACAACTCAATACTGCCCTTTTAAAGTGGTTTTATTCAACCAGGATTGCTCACCCTTCAAAAAATAAAATAAATTATGTTACACAGGAATTACAACACAGAAATAAGGCTGTAATATATGAACATTTGGCACATTCATGTGAAATTACTTCATCTGCAATTTTAACAAGAGCTCTACCAATAAAAGAAACACGGATAGATTGGTTTTGAGGAGGAGCTTGAAGGAGAGGAGAGAAGTAGCAAGGGGATGAAGGCCCAGGAGAGAGCCCCAGAGGATGGCACCCAAGCTCTGCTATTGATGGCACAGCAGAGGGAGCAGGAACGCACAGTGCCCAAGAGTTAAACGGGCAAAGAGTGGCAAGGGGTTGGGGGCTGGAGCAGTTTATAAAGGTGAGGGGGGGGAGGGGGGGAAGTGAGGTCATGAAGGAATTTGAAGAAAAGGATGAGGATTTGGAATTGGCCATTGCTGGGGTCAGGGAGCCAATGGAGGTCGGTAAGAATGGGAATGATAGGCGAGTGGGAGTTTGCACAGAGTAAGATGGAGTGTCGGTGGGGTGGGACATTACGTTGTGTGCTGGCTCTCTGTAGCCTTCAGAAGGGAACTGAACTGGGTCTTAATTGGGGCAGAGATCCCATCATATAGGAGGTAAGTGGATTTTCAGATAACACTTAGTCCGTGTGATCTCCTGGACTGGTTTCGATTGCCTGAGGGGTCGGAGAGCAAATTCCCAGAGTATTTTTTCCTACAGTCCCTGGGTTTTTTGATTTTTTTTGCCTCTCCCTGGCGATTGCATGGGGTGGGAAGTTTCCAGTCATGATGCTTGCTTCCGCCATGATAGTTGTGGGGCAGGCTTGATGGACCAGCTGGTCTTTTCCTGCCCGCCAAATTTCATATGTTCGTATGTTAGAAGGAGGGCAGTGGAAAAGACGAGTCTGAAGGTGACAAACACACGAATGAGGATTTCTGCAGCAATGGGGGGGAGGTGCAGTGGGATCTGGGAGTACAGATACGCAGATCATTAAAAGTAGCGACGCAGGTTAATAAGGCCATTAAAAAAAAGGCAAGCAAAGCACTGGGGTTAATTTCTAGACAATAGAATTGAAAACAGAGAAATTATGTTCAACGTGCATTGAACCTTAACGCAACAAAATCCCTTTGCGCTACTCCATTTTGACTATTATTTAGGCTATTTTCAGAGCGTTAGAGAACTTGGAAGTGGACATGAGAATGTGGATTGCAAGGGAAACAAAGAAGTCTTCAAAATTGCCTCGCCGGAGATGTTGGCGGTGGTAGGATCTTGCATACTGGCGAGGTTGCGGGGTGGCCATAAGAATGATTGGGAGAGTTGTTATGCAGGATAAGGTTGAGTAGGAACAGGAGAGTGGAAGGGTGAGAGGAGAGGGGAAGGAGGAATTTAGGTGTAGGTTGAAGTCACTGAGGATGGAGCCCCTTAGTGCAAAGACTCAGTGAGGCAAATAGAAAGCAGGTTTTGGTGAGAAAGTCACCAGGGGGCTTAGAAAGCAGCAGACAATATGAACTAATAATCATAGTCCAACACCTGAGAAAGCCCAATATGAAGACCTTGACACCTTAAGAAAAATCAACCATTAATACGGATTTTAGAGCTCGTCACAAAATGGCACACCTACATAATGTGGGAAGTGCCTTATACTGACCAAGATGCATGTCTGGATGAAGGAGGTCATGGTTAAGTCCAAAATATTTGGCACTGATTTCCCCAATCCAAGGACCATGAGGAAGGACTGAGAGGACGTTGTTCAGTGTTTGAACACAACGGCCTCAAATCTGGGTCTCAGGGGAGCTTCTGGCTCTTCCAGATTGGGTGTCAGCTGGAACAGCCAGGTTCTCCCCCGAGACTCAGGTACACCGAGTCCTGGTCGTACACTTCCAGTGACCTCCACTTGCCCCAAATAAGGCAAATGACAAGGCAAGGCAAAGGGCGAGGACTCCCTGTACTACAAGTTCCAACTTCTTCGACCTCAATGGGTGCAGGGTATTGTTGGCTGGTACACCAAGTGAGATAAGGCATACTAGCCTCCTGAAGATGCAAGTGGACCCCCAAAGGTTGCTGGGAAACTTTTAATAAAATGTTTTAAGTGGCCCTCTGAAATCGAGGACCGCCTTCTGGGAGAGACAGCACCCTCCTGGTCTGGACATCTTGCACCCTTGTTTCCAGAGCCTACAGCAGGGAGGCTAGCCACAGATATACCCTCAAGTGACTGAAAACCCATTCCTGGAGATTGTTCCCCCGACCTCATGAACTTAGCAACAGCAGATCTCCACAGGAACGTGATCCCAACACAACTGCCAGGACTGTATCCCCACAAATTGTCGGGGCTCAATCGCAACAACGACTGAAATGCAAGTGGCACGAGATGCAGAAAAAATGACAACATGAAGAAGACAACAAAAGAGAAGATAACATTTCGCCACCAAGCAAGAAGAGGAATCGCACAACTATAAGAGCTGACAACCTCGGAAGTCAAGGTGACTTGGAGAACCTAGAAGATGTTGGTGGGACTGAGGAGGGAGCCACTATGGAGGAAAGTGGTAAGCTTCGTCCAAAGGTACAATGTTGCTGCATATGCAAATCAACACTTTTGCTCTTCAACAGCTCCTAGCTCTATAAAGCTCAAGTCCATCCAAGACCAGAATCCTGCTCCCATATCTGAGGAGGCTCTTCTAGCATCTCTATTGGAGAGGATAGAAGAAATAATTGGTCTGATCGTCTTTCACCTGCAACTTCAATCTCTCTCTTGTCTTTCTCTATTTTATCAATTCTACTATAGCCATTGCTCCTCTCAACCTCCTCTCTTATTTTCTTATATTCCAAATACCCCAACCCACCCAAACGCTCTTCCTCCTCCCTCTACCCTTGATGTGTTGCAATCAAGACTCATGGCATCATCTCCTACTCTAAGTCATTCTTTCTCAGGACCTCAGAATTTACCACTCTCACCTTTCTGTTCCTCCTAAAATCTATAGGCTTTTAAAACTCAAGTTGACCATTATTGCTTGATTTATCTGCTCTTCTCTGCTATGGGTTTTGATCTTTCATCTAGGTTTCGTAACAGAACAATTGGCTACATTGGAGTCTATACTGTAATTCTACCTGGTGGCTGCCGTAGATAAAGAGGAGGTACTTAAAAGTTTGGCAGTCCTCAAAGTAGAAAAGTCACCCGGTCTGGATGGGATAATTCCTGGGTTACTGAGGGAAGTAAGGGTGGAAATTGCAGAGGCTCTGGCCACAATCTTCCAATCCTCCTTGGATATGGGAGTGGTGCCAGAGAACTGGAGGAATGGCAATGTTACACCCCTGTTCAAAAAAGGGGAGAGAGATAAACCCGGTAACTACAGGCCAGTCAGCCTGACATTGGTGATGGGCTACTTTTAGAGACAATAATTGGAGTCAAAATTAATTGTCACTTGGAAAAATATGGGTTAATAAATGACAACCAGCAAGGATTTGTTAAAGGCAAATCGTGTTTGTCTAACTTGATTGAGTTCTTTGATGAAGGAGCAGAAAGGGTTGATGAGGGTTGCGCAGTTGATGTTGTGAATATGAACATTGAAAGGTATTTAATAAAGTACCATTTACTAAACTTGCCAGCAAAATTAAAGCCCATGAGATTAAAGAGGCAGTGGCAGCATGGATACAAAATTGGCTAAGAGACAGAAGGCAGAGAGTAGTGGTGAACGGTTGTTTTTTCAGACTGGAGGGAAGTATACGGTGGTATCCCTCAGGGGTAGGTATTAGGACCACTGCTCTTTTTGATATATATTAATGACCGGGACATGGGTATAGAGGGCATAATTTAAATTGCAGATGATACAAAACTTGGAAATGTTGTAATCAGTGAGGAGGATAGTAACAGACTCCAGGAGGACAGACAGGCTGGTGAATGGGCAGACACATAGCAGATGAAATTTAAAATAGAGAAGTGTGAAGTGATGCAGTTTGGTAGGAAGAATGAAGAGAGGCAATATAAACTAAATGGTACAATTTTAAAGGGGGCGCAGGAACTGAGAGACCCGGGGGTGTACGTACACAAGTCTTTGAAGGTGGCTGGACAAGTTGAGAAGGCTGTTAAAAAAGCATATGGGATCCTTGGCTTTATTAATAGAAGAGTAGAGTACAAAAGCAAGGATGCTATGCTGAACCTGTATAAATCACTGGTTTGGCCCCAGTAGGAGTATGCTGGGCACTACACTTTAGGAAGGATGTCAAGATCTTCGAGAGGGTGCAGAAGAGATTTACTAGAATGGGACCAGGGATGAGAGACTTCAGTTACGTGGAGAGACTAGAAAAGCTGGGGTTGTTCTCCTTAGACCAGAGAAGGCTATGGCAAGATTTAATAGAGGTGTTCAAAATTATGAAGCATTTTGATTGGGTAAATAAGGAGAAACTGTTTCCAGTGGCAGAAGGGTCAGCAACCAGAGGACACAGATTTAAGGTGATTGGCTAAAGAACCAGAGGCGAGATGAGGAGAATTTTTTTATACAGCGAGTTGTTGTGATCTGGAATTCACTGCCTGAAAGGGCGGTGGAAGCAGATTCAATAATAACTAGCAAAAGGGAATTGGATAAATACTTGAAGGGGAAAAATTTGCAGGGCTATGGGGAAAGGGCAGGGGAGTGGGACTAATTGGAGCGCTCTTTCAAAGAGCCGGCACAGGCACGAGGGGTCGAATGGCCTCCTTCTGTGCCGTATCATTCCATTGTATGATTCTATGGAGGGTGCATTGACAAGACGAGTTCCATGAATTGAGGTGCTGATCAATGAGACCAACAGTGAGGAGATGAACCCAACAGTGAGGAGGTGAACCCAACAATGAGGAGATGAACCCCACAGTGAGGCGATGAACCCAACAGTGAGGCGGTGAACCCAACAATGAGGAGATGAACCCAACAATGAGGAGATGAACCCAACAATGAGGAGATGAACCCAACAGTGAGGAGATGAACCCAACAATGAGGAGATGAACCCAACAATGAGGAGATGAACCCAACAATGAGGAGATGAGCCCAACAATGAGGAGATGAACCCAACAATGAGGAGATGAACCCAACAATGAGGAGATGAACCCAACAATGAGGAGATGAGCCCAACAATGAGGAAATGAACCCAAAAATGAGGAGATGAACCCAACAATGAGGAGATGAACCCAACAGTGAGGAGATGAACCCAACAGTGAGGAGATGAACCCAACAATGAGGAGATTAACTTGATGTTGAGGTGTTGAGTCCAATAATGAGGAGCTGAGCCCAGCAATGCAAAGAGATGAACAAAAAAGTGAGAAGAGAATACTTGGTTCAAAGGAGACTCTGAAGCGCACCCCAGTTAATGTCAGTAACTTTGCAAATCTTAGTTGAACTCCCTCCCATTGTCGTGCTTAGTAAGTCTTCCAACCCAGTTTATTCAATGACGTGGTCAGCATCGACTGTGTGAGCAAAATCAGCCGAAGAGAGACTAATTGATAATAACTGAATGGTCAGAATTAAAAATCTGATTAGAAATTCACTTCAAAGGGTTATCAGGAAAACTTCTTTATTCAGGGCTAAATGTTTGGAATAATCTACCAAGTGAGGTAGCAGCGATACATACATTGGACTGTTCAAAATGCAGGTGGCTGCTATGATAGGAAAGTAGTGTGCCAGGGAATTAGGGTACCACGGGATTAGGTTAGGGTACCTGAGGATTAGGACATTGTCCAGTTAGGGTACCTGAGAATTAGGTTATTAACTGGTTAGGATACCAGCTGGTTAGGGTACCAGATGTTTTGGGTACTAGATGGCCAGGGTATTAGATGGTTAGAGTACCACATAGTTAGGGTACCTGAGGGTTAAGGATACCAGATGGTTGGGGTACGAGGGGATTAGGGTACTAGCCAATTAGGGCACCTTATGATTAGGGTACCTGGTGGTTGAGGTACCAGAGGATTAGTGTAATAACTGGTTAGGATATTGGAGATCAGGACACCAGAGCGTTAGTGTACAGTTAGGGTATTAACCAGTTAGGGTGTTAGCCAGTTAGGGTGTTAACCAGTTAGGGTATTAGCCAGTTAGGGTATTAACCAGTTAGGGTGTTAGCCAGTTAGGGTGTTAACCAGTTAGGGTATTAGCTAGTTATGGTATTAACCAGTTAGGGTGTTAGCCAGTTAGGGTGTTAACCAGTTAGGGTATTAACCAGTTAGGGTGTTAACCAGTTAGGGTATTAGCCAGTTAGGGTACCAGAGGGTTGGAATACCTGAGGGCCAAGTCTCCATGAGCCAGATGGCATTTTCTTGTCCTTGACTTGTCTTTGTTAACAATCATCAACAACAAAAGATTCTCGTCGCCTTGAGCTGGGCTAGATTTGGACCCACCACCTCACACGGAAAGAGCAGTGCGCTTATGCATTGCATCGCCTGGCCTTCCATCAGAAAGATAGAAGGCTTCCCATCTTCTCCCTCTGAGTTAGATTTGAATCAGTCTTGGGTGAAAATTCTACTCTCTTTAAAGAGAAGCCTTTGATGGTTACCTCTGATCACAGCACAGTGTCATCCTCTTACCTCTAAGTACTAATTACAAAGATTCAACAGAGTGCTGTTACAGACACTGCGGCCTGGATATTAACAGGGGTTGGTTACATAGGCGGGGGGCGGAGATTCAGACGGGAAGCTCAGAAGTCCAGGTTTCCCCGCACGCACAATGTGAGACTCTTGGCCCTGACAGATTCCCCACCTGAAAGACAGCCTGGTTGAGAGGCTTGGCTTCCAGTCAGGTGGGGAGCACTCCAGAGCAGGCCACAGGACTAGGTAGGTCTGATCCACAAACCTGGGGGGTCCAATCCCCGACCCCAGGGGTTCAATTCCGGAGGTCTTTGTATGGCGGGGAGGGTCTGATGGCAGTGGGGGTGGGACGGAGCTTGGGAGTCGTGGGGGAAGTACTCCTGCTCCTCCTGGCCCACAAGCAGTGCTGTAAAGGCACTTACCTCCTACCCAAAGCTGTCCTCGTCTCCCTTGAGTTGCCGGGTTTCCCAAAGCCTGGGAAACCCAGCCGCCCACTGTTAAATCTGCAGGCTAAATCACATAGAAACATAGAAACATAGAAGATAGGAGCAGGAGTAGGCCATTCGGCCCTTCGAGCCTGCTCCGCCATTCAATGAGATCATGGCTGATCATCCAAATTCAGTACCCTGTCCCTGCCTTCTCCCCATATCCCTTGATCCCTTTAGCCTTAAGAAATATATCCAACTCTTTCTTAAATATACTTAATGAACTGGCCTCCACCGCCCTCTGTGACAGAGAATTCCACAGGTTCACCACTCTCTGGGTGAAGAAATTCCTCCTCATTTCAGTCCTAAATGGCTTACCCCTTATCCTTAGACTATGACCCCTGGTTCTGGACTCCCCAGCCATGAGAAACATCCTTCCTGCATCTTGTCTGTCCAGGCCTGACAGAATTTTGTAGGTTTCAATGAGATCCCCTCTCAATCTTCTAAACTCCAGTGAGTATAAGCCCAATTGACACAATTTCTCCTCATACGTCATTCCTGCCATCCCAGGTATCAGCCTGGTGAATCTTCGCTGCACTCCTTCCATGGCAAGAACGTCCTTCCTCAGGTAAGGCGACCAAAACTGCACACAATACTCAAGGTGTGGTCTCACCAAGGCCCTGTATAACTGTAGCAAGACATCCTTGTTCCTGTACTCGAACCCTCTTGCTACGAAGGCCAACATGCCATTTGCCTTCTTAACCGCCTGCTGCACCTGCATGCTTACCTTCAGCGACTGGTGCACAAGAACACCCAGGTCTCTTTGCACTTCCCCTTCTCCCAATCTATTGCCATTCAAATAATAATCTGCCTTCCTGTTTTTGCCACCAAAGTGGATAACCTCACATTTATCCACATTATAGTGCATTTGCCAAGTTTCTGCCCAATCACCCAACCTGTCCAAATCGTACTGGAGTTTCACGACATCCTCCTCACAGCTTACCCTCCCACCCAGCTTTGTGTCATCTGCAAATTTGGAGATATTACATCCAATTCCCTCGTCCAGATCATTAATATATATTGTGAACAGCTGGGGTCCTAGGACCGATCCTTGCGGTACCCCACTAGTCACTGCCTGCGACTCGGAAAATGACCCATTTATTCCAACTCTTTGCTTTCTGTCCGCCAACCAGTTCTCCATCCAAGTCAATACCTTGCCCCCAATCCCATGTGCCTTAATTTTGCACGCTAATCTCTTATGTGGGACCTTATCAAAAGCCTTCTGAAAGTCCAAATACACCACATCCACTGGTTCTCCCTTATCTATTTTACCAGTTACATCCTCAAAAAATTCCAGTAGATTAGTCAAGCATGATTTACCTTTTGTAAATCCATGTTGACTTTGTCCGATCCTGTCACTGCTTTCCAAGTGCTCTGCTATTACATCATTTATAATAGACTCTAGCATTTTCCCCACTACTGATGTCAGGCTTACTGGTTTATAATTCCCCGCTTTTTCTCTACCACCTTTTTTGAATAGTGGGGTAACATTAGCTACCCTCCAATCCATGGGTACTGTTCCAGAGTCTACCGAGTTCTGGAAGATGACCAGCAATGCATCTACTATCTCTAGGGCCACTTCCTTAAGTACCCTGGGATGTAGATTATCAGGCCCTGGGGATTTATCGGCCTTCAGTCCCATCAATTTTCCTAACACCATTTCCCTACAAATACTGATTTCTTTCAGTTAAACCCTTTCATCAGACCCTATGTTCCCCGGCATCTCTGGGAGGTTATTTGTGTCCTCCTTTGTGAAGACAGAACCAAAGTATGTATTTCGTTGGTCTGCCATTTCTTTGTTTCTCATTATAAATTCCCCTGATTCTGACTGCAAGGGACCTATGCTTGACTTCACCAATCTTTTTCTCTTCACATATCTATAAAAGCTTTTACAGTCAGTTTTTATGTTCCTTGCTAGCTTACTCTCATATTCTATTTTCCCTTTCTTAATTAATCCCTTTGTCCTCCTTTGTTGAATCCTAAACTGCTCCCAATCCTCAGGATTATTGCTTTTTCTGGCCAATTTATATGTCCTCTCCTTGGATCTTATGCTATCCCTAATTTCCCTTGTTAGCCACAGTTGAGTCACCTTTTTTGTTTTATTTTTATGCCAAACTGGGATGAACAAATTCTGTACCTCATCCATTCGGTCTTTGAATGTTTGCCATTGCCTATCCACCGTCAACCCTTTGAGTGCCATTCCCCAATCAATCCTACCCAACTCGCTCCTCAGACCATCGTAGTTTCCTTTATTTAAATTGAGGACCCTAGTCTCTGAGTCAACTACTTCATTCTCCATCTTAATGAAGAATTCGATCATATTATGATCACTCCGACCCAAGGGGCCTCGTACAACAAGATTGCTAATTAATCCTTTCTCGTTACATAATACCCAGTCTAAGATGGCCTGATCTCTGGTTGGTTCCTCGACATATTGGTCCAGGAAACCATCCCGTAAACACTCCAGGAATTCCTCCTCCACAGTATTGTTACTAATTTGGTTGGCCCAATCTATATGTAGATTAAAGTCACCCATGATGGCTGCTGTGCCCTTATTGCACGCTTCTTTAATTTCCCTTTTAATGCCATCCCCAACCTCCACCTTACTGTTTGGAGGTCTATATACCACTCCCAATAATGTTTTTTTCCCCTTAGTATTTCTCAATTCTACCCATACAGATTCCACATCATCAGAGCTAATATCCTTCATTACAATTGTATTAATCCCTTCTTTAACCAGTAATGCTACCCCACCTCCCTTTCCTTTTTGCCTATCTTTCCTGAATATCGAATACCCCTGGATATTGTGTTCCCAGTCTTGGCCATCCTTGAGCCACGTTTCCGTAATCCCAACCAAATCATATTCGTTTACCTCTATTTGCGCAGCCAATTCATCCACCTTATTACAAATGCTCCTCGCATTAAGACACAAAGCCTTCAGGCTTGTTTTTTTAATGCTCTTAGACCTATTAGAATTATTATTTACTGTGGCCACGTTTGATTTAAACCGTTGATTTCTCTGACTGCCACTTTTGTTTTTCTCCTTCCTATCTTTTGCTTTTATCCCTGTTTCCCTTTCCTCTGTCTCCCTGCTCAGGTTCCCAACCCCCTGCCATTTTAGTTTAAACCCCCCCCGAACAGTGCTAGCAAACCTCCCCGCAAGGATATTTGTCCCGTTCTGGTTCAGGTGCAACCCGTCCAACTTGTACAAGTCCCACCTTCCCCAGAAGCAGGCCCAGTGATCCAGGAAACTAAAGCCCTCCCTCCTGCACCAACTCTTTAGCCACGCATTCATCTGCTCTATCCTCCTATTCCTATACTCACTAGCACGTGGCACCGGGAGTAATCCAGAGATTACAACCTTTGAGGTCCTGCTCTTTAATCTGCTACCTAGCTCCCTAAATTCTTGCTGCAGGACCTCATCCCTCTTCTTACCCATGTCATTGATCCCAATGTGAACCACAACCTCTGACTGTTCACCTTCCCCCTTCAGAATGCTCTGCAGCCGTTCAGTGACACCCTTGACCCTGGCACCAGGGAGGCAACAAACCATCCTGGAGTCACATCTACGGCCACAGAAACGCCTATCTGTTCCCCTTATGATAGAATCCCCTACCACTATTGCTCTCCCACTCTTTTTCCTCCCTTCCTGAGCAGCAGAAGCACCCCTGGTGCCAGGAAGTTGGCTGCTGCTGCCTTCCTCTGGTAAGTCATCCCCCTCAACAGTATCCAAATCGGTATACCTGTTTGAGAGGGGGATGGCCACAGGGGTCCCCTGCACTACCTGCCTGCCTCTACTGCTCTGCCTGATGGTCACCCATTTCCCTTCTGCCTGTGCAGCCCTTACCTGCGGTGTGACCAACTCAGTAAACGTGTTTTCCATGACTATCTCAGCATCGTGAATGCTCCAAAGCCCATCCATCCACAGCTCCAGCGCCACAATGCGGTCTGCTAGTAGCTGCAACTGGATGCATTTCTGGCACACATGGTCATCAGGGACATAGTCAGCGTCCCTGAATTCCCACATAGAGCAAGAGAAGCATAACACGGGGTTGGGCTGTCCTGACATGACTTACCCTTTAATTAATTTAAATTAATTCACTACCACCAATTAAAGATAAACTCTAGGACGCTTGTATGGTTTACCAACAGTCCCTGCTACACCAGAAAGATCTTCGCAACTATAAACCACAGAGTTAAAGTTTAAAAAATAGAGAAATACTCAACAATCAATCACGTACCTGCTCCCTGGTGACGTCACACTCTGATTACTTTTTACCTCGCTCCCCGCTGCTGAGTTGGCAAGCCTCATTGCTCCCTGGCCCGAAGTGGTTGGGCCTCGGTGCTCGCGCCGGTTTTTATACCGCGCTCCTCGCCTCGGTGCTCCCTGGTCCGAACTGGTCGGGCCTCGGTGCTTGCGCCGGTTTTTATACCGCGCTCCTCGCCTCGGTGCTCCCTGGTCCGAACTGGTCGGGCCTCGATGCTCGCGCTGGTTTTTATACCGCGCTCCTCGCCTCAGTGCTCCCTGGTCCGAACTGGTCGGGCCTCGATGCTCGCGCTGGTTTTTATACCGCGCTCCTCGCCTCGGTGCTCCCTGGTCCGAACTGGTCGGGCCTCGGTGCTCACATCGGTTTTTATACCGCGCTCCTCGCCTCGGTGCTCCCTGGTCCGAACTGGTCGGGCCTCGGTGCTCGCGCCAGTTTTTATACCGCGCTCCTCGCCACGGTGCTCCCTGGTCAGAACTGGTCAGGCCTCGGTGCTCGCGCCGGTTTTTATAGCGCGCTCCTCGCCTCCGTGCTCCCTGGTCAGAACTGGTCGGGCCTCGGTGCTCGCGCCAGTTTTTATACCGCGCTCCTCGCCTCGGTGCTCCCTGGTCCTCATTAAAATACTTAAATTGCCAACCTGCCTTCTAGTTTTAACATCTGTCCCGACCAATGTTTCCTTTCATTTCTTTTTTGGGTGCGCGGCCCTTTTAAGGGACTTCGCGACCCATTCAAAATACCACAGTTTTTCCCAGGCATCAAGGGGAATGGGGAGCGAGCGGGACTATAATATTGAGATAGAGGATCAGCCATGGTCATATTGAATGGTGGAGCAGGCTCGAAGGACTGAATGGCCTACTGCTCCTATTTTTTTTCTATGTTTCTACCGCGGTTTTTCCCATTTAAAAGCCAATGAGCTGGCTGCGCGGGAGCTCCAGAGTGTTGCGCAGCCACACAGCTTCAAGAGAACATTGGTCCCGACCCCAACCCACCCATTTTTGGCTGTTAAAATTCAGCTCCGCAACTCCCACAAACTCCAGCAGCTTAATCTACAACAGCAACATCTGAAGAAGGAAGATAAATCACAACAAGGCACACATCAGACTCTCTCATTTCAAGCCTATTCTATTCAAACACTATTCCTCGAAACCTTACAAAGAAAGATTTAACTAATCACTACTATAAACTCCGAGGTTCCAGGAGGTAATTGAGTCTATCGAGGGTCCATCTTATTGAAGTTGTGTCTTCTCCCTCAACAAATTGGGGCTTGTAGCCAATCCGGGGGAAATGTTTGTATTTTGAGGAGGTTTTGCAATGAAAAAGTTTATAACAATGAGATTTCAATAAAGTGCAATCAAAATTCAGTACAAATAATTCTTGCTCATTAAAAAAGAATTTTCTGATTCTTGAATCAAAGAAATTACAGCACAGAAGGCGGCCATTTGGCCCATCGAGCCATTGCCATTGTTAGCTCTTCAACTGCAGATATCTACTCTAATCCCTTTGCCCCACCCTTTCCCTATATCCCCTTTATACTCTTCCTAGTTATCCTATGTACACCTCCCTGGAAAGAGTTTTAACACTCTGGCTAAATATAGCTCCTTGTTGCCCTCCATTGGGAAACAGGTTTCCAAGTGGCTGCTTCAGTTATAATGCAGGGAGCCCACTGTAAATGGGAAGAGGCACGACGCTGGATTCCATCATTTCTGCTGGGAGCAGGCTGTCCAACGGCTAGCTGTAAACTGGAATAAGTAGCAAAAGGGGTTAGATCTGAACCGGATTACACACGGACAGTGCAGTGATAGAACTCCTTTCAATTTAACACTTTCACTGAAGTGTCCTTTCATGAGGGCCTAAATATAACAAATGGCCCTTTAAAAAAAATACATCAATAAGTATACACATTTATAACTGTTAAGTGAACACAGCAATCTCTACCATGTAAATAAAAATAAACATAGAATAGAATGGACAGCATTTTGGAGAATGAAGAGGCCTCCAAAAAACAAGTGTAAAGGTACCAAATGGATCACCAAGTGTCAACTGGTCTTAACACTAGAGTCACGGCAGTGACAACAGTTCATAGAATGAATCATAGAATGGTTACAGCACAGAAGGAGGCCATTCGGCCCGTCGAGCCCGTGCCAGCTCTCTGCAAGAGCGCTTCAGCTAGTCCCACTCCCCCGTCCTTTCCCCGTAGCTCTGCAAATATTTTCCTTCAGGTACTTATCTAATTCCCTTTTGAAAGCCACGATTGAATCTGCCTCCACCGTCCTTTCAGGCAGTGCATTCCAGATCCTAACCACTCGCTGCGTAAAAAAGCTTTTCCTCATGTCGCCTTTGGTTCTTCTGCCAATCACCTTAAATCTGTGTCCTCTGGTTCTCGACCCTTCTGCCAATGGGAACAGTTTCTCTCTGTCAACTCTGTCCAGACCCCTCATGATTTTGAACACCTCTATCAAATCCCCTCTCAACCTTCTCTGCTGTAAGGAGAACAACCCCAGCTTCTCCAGTCTATCCACGTAACTGAAGTCCCTCATCCCTGGAATCATTCTTGTAAATCTTTTCTGCACCCTCTCTAAGGCCTTCACATCCTTCCTAAAGTGCGGTGCCCAGAATTGGACACAATACTCCAGTTGAGGCCAAACCAGTGTTTTATAAAGGTTCATCATAACTTCCTTGCTTTTGTACTTTATTCCTCTATTTATGAAGCCCAGGATCCCTTATGCTTTTTTAGCCGCTTTCGCAACCTGCCCTGCCCACTTCAACGATTTGTGCACATATACCCCCAGGTCTCGCTGTTCCTGCACCCCCTTTAGAATTGTACCCTTTAGTTTATATTGCCTCTCCTCATTCTTCCTACCAAAATGTATCACTTCGCACTTTTCTGCATTAAACTTCATCTGCCGAGTGTCTATGTCCTCTTGAAGTCTATCATTACCCTCCTCACTGTTCACTATACTTCCAAGTTTTGTGTCATCTGCAAATTTTGAAATTGTGCCCTGTACATCCCCCAAGTCCAAGTGATTAATATATATCATCAAGAAAAGCAGTGGTCCTAGTACCGGCCCCTGGGGAACACCACTGTATACCTTCCTCCAGTCTGAAAAACAACCGTTCACCACTACTCTCTGTTTCCTGTCACTTAGCCAATTTCGTATCCACTAACAAATCTGTGCTGGCTTTCCTTAATTAATCCACAGTGGTCCAAGTGACTGTTAATTTTGTCCCGGACTGTCGTTTCTAAAAGCTTCCCCACTACCGAGGTTAAACTGACTGGCCTGTAGTTGCTGGGTTTATCCTCACACCCTTTTTTGAGGATAAACCCAACCCTTGGGATCCGTGGTTCTGCAGACACAATTTCCGGGTTTCCCTCAGGAATCCTCTACTGCTTCGGATCAATCCAAAAAAAACCTCTCTCTATCCAATGTAGCTCCTGTAGGAAGATACCAGATTGGATAGAATCATAGAATAGTACTGCACAGAAGGAGGCCATTCGGCCCATCGAGTCTGCACCGGCCCTTTCGAAGAGCAATTCAGTTAGTCCCACTCCCCCGCTCTTTCCTCATATCCCTGCAGTTTTTTTTCCTTCAAGTATTTATCCAATTCCCTTTTGAAGGCTACTATTGCATCTGTCTTCACCACCCTATCAGGCAATGTATTCCAAATCCTAAACTCGTTGTGTAAAAAAGTTTTTCCTCACGTCGCCTCTGGTTCTTTTGCCAATCACCTTAAATCTGGACCCTTCAGCCATTAGAAACAGTTTCTCTTTATTTACTTTCTCTAAACCCTTCATGATTTTCCCACTAATGCACTCTTTTCCCGCCCTCTTCTCCTAAAGGAAGTGCTCCGGCTTCCCTCCGGTATTACAAAGTATTTACGGCACAGAAACAGGCCATTCGGCCCCACAGGTCCGTGCCGGTGCTTATGCTCCACACCAGCCTCCACCCACCCCTCTTCATCTCACCCCATCAGCATATCCTTCTATTCCTTTCTCGCTCATGTGTTTATCTAGCCTCCCCTTAAATCCTTCTATGCTATTTGCCTCAACCACTCCCTGTGGCAGCGAGTTCCGCATTCTAACCGCTCTTGGAGTCGGATTGGGTGTGTCGAGTCGGGTGGGGGTGTCGGATGTGCTGAATGCACTGGGTGTGCTCGCTCTGCCGAGTGATCTGGCTGATCAGACGCTTTGGATCTGCTGGCAGGGTGGAGCATACCTTGTGGAGCTCTTTGGGACTTTCCCTTCCTCTCCAGAAGGTCCTTACACTCCCTGGGTTTTCCATGGGTATTGGTCACCCTCCAGTACTTTGCCAAAGGCGGCCATTTTCATGTGCAAGGATAGATGCTTTTTGTCACCAAGCTATTCCACAATGGAATGCACCGCTGGAACGCTCAAGCCTGTTTTTGTCCAACATCCACACACCAGGAGCAGGAACCTTGGCTAATTTTTCTCATTGCCTAACCAAAGGCCGCTCAGGCCAGTAGTAGCACCACTCCCACTGCCACAACTCAGATAAATGTAAGAAGTCACACAACACCAGGTTATAGTCCAACAGCTTTATTTGAAATCACAAGCTTTCGGAGCGCTGCTCCTTCGTCAGGTGAAGTGGAGAGATGCATATAGGCACAGCATATATAGTCAGAGAATACTGCCAGATGGTTACAGGTAACCTTTCTAACTGCCCTTTATCACACCTCAGCATTGCTGTGATTATCTCTCTGTCGAGGTGTGATAAAGGGCAGTTAGAAAGATTACCTGTAATCATCTGGCAGTATTCTCTGACTATATATGCTGTGCCTATATGCATCTCTCCACTTCACCTGATGAAGGAGCAGCGCTCCGAAAGCTTGTGATTTCAAATAAAGCTGTTGGACTATAACCTGGTGTTGTGTGACTTCTTACATTTGTCCACCCCAGTCCAACACCGGCATCTCCACACCACAGCTCAGATAGGCTAACTCTACAGAGGGCAGGGATTGACCCCGTGGCCTATTGGTCTGTACGACACAGTAAGATGCTCCCTTTGCCTATTAAGCAACTGGGAGAGTTGTGAGGAGATTTTAGTCAAGGTTTTCAATGTGATTTTACAGGAGAAGAATATCAATAGCTGCGAAAAATAAGCTCTGCCGCCCACTCCCTCCAAGATTGCTCTCCGAGCCAAGATCCCAGCCCCGACGGTAACGCCTTTCTCACGGACCCTGGATAGAACAGCTGAGAAGCTGCCTCCAGACCCGGGAATCCATCCTTTCCTCGGCTGTGTGGACCTGTGGGGTTTATATTCAAAAGAGTCTATCTCCTTCCTCAAGCTCACTCCCATCTGAGCTGCTTTGGATCACCTTGAAGTTATCCTGTCAGGTTTCTTTTAATACGATAGCAAAATACTGCGGATGCTGGAAATCCGAAATAACAACAGAAAATGCTGGAAAAACTCAGCAGGCCAGGCAACATCCGTGGAGAGAAATTAGAGTCGACGTTTCGGGTCGAAACCCTTTTTCAAAACTGGAAAGGAAATGAAATAGATCGAAGGCAGGGCTGGGAGAGAACAAAAGAAGTGAAGAGACATTAAGAGGTATTCAAAACCAGACGAGATGGTGATAGGACTAGTGGAGACAAAAGACGGCTCAGATTAGGTGTGAAATGTTCTGGCAGAATGGGAGACAGCTGCCATGTGGGAGAGAGAAAAAAAAGGAAAGGGGGGAGGGAAAAACCAAAACAAAGGGGTGGATAAAAAATATAAGTAAAAATGTAATATGGGCCAAGGTTATGATCCGAAATTGTTGAACTCGATATTGAGTCCGGAAGGCTGCAAAGTGCCTTTTAATGATTGGTACAGTAGTGTAGTTATGGCACTGGCCTAGCAACCCAGAGACCATGTGCTTAAATGGCAGCTTGTGAGTCGAACTCAAGTAAATCTGGTAGCTTGTGGCAGCAGGAAAGAAGTGAGCATGAAAGCTGCCGGATTGCGGTAAAAATTATGCCCTTCAGGGAAGGGAAACTGCCACCCCTACCCGGTCTGACCTATGCCTGGATCCAGTTGACTTTTAATGTCCTCTGTCGTGACCCAGTAAACCATTGTAGAAACAATCGCTAAAGAGGATTCAAGCAGAAGACCCACCATCTTCTTAGAGATGGGCAGTAAATGTGCCTCACCCTACATCTCAAAAAACACAAAATAGGAAGAAGATTGGGAAAAAGAAGATGGCAGCTCCTGGGAAAACATTTTTCTTCCGAAAGATTTGAAACTCTACCTGGGGTTTTCACTTCTGAAGGATACCCTGTTGTCTTGTGATTGACAGCCAAAATGCGGAAAGCGTATAAGACCCTGGGGTCCAGGCCCCCCAGCTTGTGACCTCTGATGGCGGGGTTGATGGCACTGGCCACGATCTGCCAGGGGATGTGCGGGTTGGTGACAGACTGCTCCAGTTTGGTTCTGCCACGTCCCCTGAGGGATCGTCTCGCGGGTCTCCTCTGTACCATGAAGCCTGTTAAATCGCCGGCGCCTCGGGTCATCCACTCCAGAACCACCTCCGTCCGCTGGCGGCCGTACAGCAGCTTGCTGATGGTGACATTGGGGGGCGTGGGGTACTCTGTGACGGATAGAGGGATAAACGCATTGTTAGCACGGCAGCATAATGTAGCGCCAGCAAGCAGCTTCATACCAGAAACACCAATAAAAACCGGTAGAGAAGGAAACAGAGACCGTAACAACAACAACTTGTATTTATATAGCGCCTTTAACATAATAAAATGTCCCAAGGCGCTGCACAGGAGCGTAATCTAACAAAATTTGACACCGAGCCACATAAGGAGATATTAGGGTAGGTGACCAAAAGCTTGGTCAAAGAGGTGGGTTTTAAGGAACGTCTTAAAGGAGGAGAGAGAGAGGTAGCGAGGCAGAGAGGTTTAGGGAGGGAATTCCAGAGCTTAGGGCCCAGGCAGCTGAAGGCACGGCCGCCAATGGTGGAGCGATTAAAATCAGGGATGCTCAAGAAGCCAGAATTAGAGGAGTGCAGAGATCTCGGGGGGTTGTGGGGCTGGAGGAGATAACAGAGATAGGGAGGGGCGAGGCCATGGAGGGATTTGAAAACAAGGATGAGAATTTTAAAATCGAGGCATTGCTCTAGGTTACAACACAATCGGGAATGGGATATATAGGATATGACACAGCCGGCAATGATGAAGATATATTATGCTCTCAATACCTGTGTATTGAATTTACATGACAACAATCTACGAGTGTCCCTCCCGACCCTCGGAGGACCAATCCTACTGACGGGGGCCGTGTTAACAGTCAGGAAATTTAAAGGGAGATCTGAGAACTTCTTGGTTAAGAAATAAAAAATGTACAAGAACATCAATCTGGGATAACCTGGGTAAAACTATTGATGTACATTGGTAGGTTTATGTGCAATTCACACACGCCACTAAAATTCTGCCACACAACAAAACACTACATAGTTTGGGGGAGGGTCATTCTAGACGGTGTAATATGGATGTGTGATTGTGATGTGGTGTATGTGGCATGTGTCATGGTGTGTGCCATGGTGTGTGAGGTGTGTGTCACGGTGTGTGTGGTGTGTGTCACGCTGTGTGTGGTGCGTGTCATGGTGTGTGTGGTGTGTGTCGTGGTGTGTGCGGTGTGTGTCACGGTGTGTGTGGTGTGTGTCACGGTGTGTGTGGTGTGTGTCATGGTGTGTCACAGTGTGTGCCATGGTGTGTGCGGTGTGTGTCATGGTGTGTGCGGTGTGTGTCACGGTGTGTGTGGTGTGTGTCATGGTGTGTCACGGTGTGTGCCATGGTGTGTGCCATGGTGTGTGTGGTGCGTGTCACGGTGTGTGTGGTGTGTGTCATGGTGTGTGTGGTGTGTGTCACGATGTGTGTCATGGTGTGTGTGGTGTGTGTCACGGTGTGTGCGGTGTGTGTGGTGTGTGTGTGGTGTGTGTCACGGTGTGTGTGGTGTGTGTCACGGTGTGTGTGGTGTGTGTCATGGTGTGTCACAGTGTGTGCCATGGTGTGTGCGGTGTGTGTCATGGTGTGTGCGGTGTGTGTCACGGTGTGTGTGGTGTGTGTCATGGTGTGTCACAGTGTGTGCCATGGTGTGTGCCATGGTGTGTGTGGTGCATGTCACGGTGTGTGTGGTGTGTGTCATGGTGTGTGTGGTGTGTGTCACGATGTGTGTCATGGTGTGTGTGGTGTGTGTCACGGTGTGTGCGGTGTGTGTGGTGTGTGTGTGGTGTGTGTCATGGTGTGTGTCGTGTGTGTCATGGTGTGTGCGGTGTGTGTGTGGTGTGTGTCAGCAAATCAGGTGGGAAACCCCTCGGTGAATGAAGCCTGGGCCTGTGTGCCGGAGCAGCGGCTAGTTTCGAACTCACTCCACTGTCCACCCAAACCCGCCCGGAGGTACGGTCAGGGACCGGGGAGATTTGGCAAAACTAAACTTAAAAATTAGGTTAAAACATAAATTTGGGCAAATGTTTAATTGTTAAATGTGGAGCCTGATGCTGGGGCTGCCCCATCACACTGTGCCCTCACTAGTTTACACACACAGAAAGATATACACACACTCACACCCCTATACACACAGATACAAACATACGCACACAGAATTACACACATTCACACACACACCTCTGCATATACACACATACAGACTCACACTGATACACATACACAAACACAACAACAACTTGTATTTATATAGTGCCTTTAATGTAGTAAAATGTCCCAAGGCGCTGCACAGGAGTATTTTAAGACAACAAATATGACACCGATCCACATAAGGATAAATTAGGGCAGGTGACCAAAAGCTTGGTCAAAGAGGTAGGTTTTAAGGAGGATTTTAAAGGAGGAAAGAGAGGTAGCGAGGCGGAGAGGTTTAGGCAGGGAATTCCAGAGCTTAGGGCCTAGGCAACAGAAGGCACGGCCACCAAGGTTGAGCAATTCTAATCAGGGATGCTCAAGAGGGCAGAATTAGAGGAGCGCAGATATCTCGGGGGGTTGTGGGGCTGGAGGAGATTACAGAGATAGGGAGGGGCGAGGTCATGGAGGGATTTGATAAGGATGATGTAAAGTCTGTGGGTTGTATAGCGAAGTAATACACAGACTACAAGAGTAACTTAAACAGGACTTTACTATTCGAAGGTCAGGGCGAATCTGCCCAATAAATTCTGCCACAGCACTTATATACCGGTGTGGTCACCGTCGGTATTACAGTATACAGCAGCCAGGATAAAGTAGTGCCACACCTAAAATAGTTCTCTTAAAGGTGGACGGTTACATACAATAGTTCTCTTAAAGGTAGAACAGTTACATACACTACAATCCTCCCTTTTTAGCTTACAACATACTTATTCCCCATTAACATAACATCATAACATATCCAACTTCATGTTACAACAGTTCACAGAGGTAGTCTCTGCGGAAACAGTTCACAGATTCAGTCTCTGCGGAAAACAGTTCACAGATTCAGTCTCTGATCTTCTTGACTCGGTCCGGACCACGCCTCCGTGGTGTAGTCGGGTCACCTTGCTAGAGGGACTCATCCCATAGTCCTTCCCTAGACTTAACAGCTTTACTTCCATCACTTCTGAACCAGCATTGCTGACTTTTTAAAACAAACAAAAAACAGTTGGATTGCCTTGGGAAATTTTCCTACCTTCCAACTGATTTGGTTCCGTTCGGGGGGCCACGTGTGTGATCGGGTAGAGGTAATAATGGTTCAGATGGTTATCATCTTCTGCTTCGTCTTTTCCTTTTTTGCTTCTTGGAGACTCTCGGAGCTCCATTGTCAGCTGCCAGCTGTAACGCCACCATCTCCCTATGTTCCTTAGACTTTAAGTGATTCATCCTGATTTCGGCACTTTGGGAGTTCTCGGCACAAGCTGGGCAGACCAGGTCCTCGTAATATTCAGTGTCACTCAACAGATCATGGTAATATTCGGTGTCGTCCTGAGCTAGGCCAGTGAGAGGGTCTTCTATTTCCTCCTTACCCAGCTGGACGTTAGCCGACTTTTGTTCCAAATCCCGACATCTGTCCTGAAGAGACTTCATCATGCGTTCAGATTCATCCCGCTTTTTCTGGGCTTCCTGCAAGTCTTTTACTAGTGACCTCATTTGTAATTTCAATACTTCAACTTCATTCGGAGATTGATTGATCGGACTATTCAATCCCTCTACTGAAGTAGCTGTTTCAGTATTCTGTTGTTCTACATTGCCGTGCGTCAGCGTACTTTTGGCATCCAAGGGCTGTTCTGCTGCAGACTTCTCAGTCTGGGTTGCCACCTCAGCTCTTCCAATGACTTTTGAGAGCTCCCTTCCCTTTGAAGATTGAGGCTCGTATTTAAGTTTTTCCCATTTTAGAGTTTTATCCCTCAGCATATGAATGAGTTGGCTGACTGTTAACTCTTCTGCCATCATCCCTTTCCCATTAGCTGCAGGGCTGTTTAGAACCTTGCACTGGGGTCCCTTTGCTGCTTCTACTTCGCCATCATCCGCAGCCTCCACCATTCGAATTTCCACAAATGAATCGTCCGGTGATGCTGCACCCGACTTCAGTAGGAGCTCGGAATTCATGGCGACCAAATCAGCCTTTTCTGCCTGCAACCTGCTAACAAGCGCCTTCAGTTGCTGAACATCTTGCTCCACCAGATTAGAGCATGCACCTTCAGAGACCGAATCAGCTTTGATTCGTTTGGCCTCCTCGCGCAGACGGTTTGTGTGCTCCTGCTCCATTTTCACCCCCAGCTGCTTCTGTTGTCTTTCCAGATTCTCCCACTCTGTGTCCAAGAACTTTTTCATTGCTGTTGTCTCTTGCTCAAGACGGCAACTCAATTGTTCTAATTGCTGTTGTAATTTGAAATAAAGTTGAGTTTGAGCTCGGTGTTCCTCAGTAATGTATATGTCTGTAAACTGGACAGACTCAGAATTCTCTGTCAAACTATGTTGTTGTTGTTCAGTGGAATTCTGTTCTGAAACATTGTTCTCCTCTGGAGCATAAGCCTTTATGCACGCCTTCGTTTTTCCAACCTCAGTCAGCAAGTTCATTTTAGACTTGTCTTTCATACTTGGGCTGGTCTCATCGTCATCCGTTTCAGAGTCTGAGCTGATTGTCTGCACCGAGTCCTCACTCGTTATTGCTTTTAGGTAGTGCCATTCCATGTCTATTTTCTTGATCCACTCCCGTCCTAGAAGTGGTGGTCCTCCCTCAGGTAGTACATATAAGTCCATTCCTGGGTGCTCTTTGCCCCTGTCTCTCACCTTGACTCTTATCTTCCCCATGGGGTATACTTTATGCCCCATGTATGTCTGCAATACGAACTTGATATCTCTCAAGGGTATATGTGAGAATAGCCGGTTGTAATCCCTTCAATTTATGACTGATAGGGCTGATCCAGTGTCCAACTCCATTTTCACTTGGACTCCGGCTATTTTTAGCATGACCCAGATAGTTTGTAGGTCAGCTTTCTTACTCACATTGTGAATTCTCAGACTACCCAGTTCCTGGCCGTTTGGGTCTGAATCCGAATTCTGTTCGTCTGAACTCTTCTCAGCCACCTTGTGTACTTTGTTGTACTTTCCCTGTGATGGCTTTTTTTGGTTGTTGGTCTTCTTTCCTGACCGGCATACTTTAGCTATGTGACCCAGTTTGCCACATTTTCTACATTCCTGGTTTTTAAACCAGCATTGGTTCTGGTCGTGTGTTGTCTTCCCACAACGATAACATTTCGTTGTACCCGAAGTAATTTGATCCACACTGAGTACAGCTGCCTTTAGCTGCATTTCCGCAGTTCCTTTCGCTGCGGCTTCGTGCGATGCTGCAATAAGGGCAGCCCTCTCAAGTGTAAGGTCGTTCTCTTCGAGTAGTCGCTTTTGCGTTCCTTCCTTCGACAGCCCGCACACGAACTTGTCTCGCAATGCCTCTGTCAGATTTCCTCCAAACTGGCAGTATTTCGCTAGTCTACGCAGTTCGACCAAGTATTCCGCGTTGCTTTCCTCTTTCCGTTGCGTTCTCGCATAAAATTTGAATCGTTCCGCCAACATCAGCGGTGTGGGGTTCAAGTGATCCTTCAGAACAGCAACAATATTATCAAAAGTCTGATCCGCCGGTTTAGCTGGTGATAGAAGATGCTTCAATAACCCGTATGTCTTCGCGCCCATCGAGTTTAGCAAGGTTATAGCTTTATCATCATCTTCTATTTTATTGGCCTCACAATATATCTCGATACGTTCTACGTACGTGGCCCAATCTTCCACCTCGGCATCGAAGTTATTGATGTTACCATGCTTAGGCATCTTCACTATCTCTCACTATCTTTCTGCGAAACAACAGGATTTCTCTTTAACTTTTTAACTTTTTCTTTTTTTTTCCAAAAATGGCGGTTTCCCGTGCTTGTCTTCTTCCCCGCCTACTGGCAAAATGGCGGTTTCCCGCGCTTGTCTTCTTCCCCCCTACTGGCAAAATGGCGGTTTCCCGCTCCTGACTTCTTCCTCTGGTGGGAGGGGTAAGCTTTGCCCTCGGGCGACGACCGCTGGTTTACGGGGTTTGTAGCCTGTGCGCCGGCTTTAGTTTATTCTGAAGCGCGCGCTAGAAAAGCCGATCTCGTTCCTTGTTCCCCCCCCCTTCTTCTTTTCGGCAGGGGCAACCGGCGCTGGGGACAACCAGTTGGCGTCGGACAGATCCAGCTCCTGGTCCTTCACGGCAGCTGCTGCAAGCCGCTGGCCAGAACCTCGCTCGGTCTCTCTCTCGGGCTCTGTCTCTCCCGCTCGCGCGGCTCTCGCTCGCTCTGTCTCGGGCTCTGTCTCTCCCGCTCGCTCGGCTCTCGCTCGCTCTCTCTCGGGCTCTGTCTCTCCCGCTCGCGCGGCTCTCCCTCAGCGGCTTTAAACGCCTCTCCCAGACCTCCCGCAGTCCGGTCCTTTCCTCCCCGGCTGCGGCTGATTCTTCGCGGGTTATTTAGTTATTTATTTATTTATTGCCTCCGCGCCTTATGATCCCGGTCGCAGCGCCTCGCGGCCTCGGTAGGTGCCCGGCCTTTTTCGCTCCAATCGCGCCTCCCAGCCCTCTCGCAGTCCGGTGCTTTCCTCCCCGGCTGCGGCTGAGTTCTCCGTGGCTTATTTATTTTTATATCTTCCCGCGCCTTACGATCCCGGTCGCAGCGCCTCGTGGTCGCGGTAGTTGTCCGGCCTTTTTCGCCGTCGCGGTCTAGCCGTCTCACAACGCTCCCCAGCCCGCTTGTACCGCGGCTTCCGTGCTCCACGCTGCCCCGTCTCAGCGCCTCTGGGCCCGACTTCTGTCCGGCTCCTTTCCCCCTCGACCGTGGTCGAGTTCACTGCCCTTATCCTCTGTTTATTTTTTTTTATTTTCCCTTTACTCACAGTCACCGTGGCCGACTTGCTTCTCGTGTTGATCGGCTCACTCACCACCGTGGCAGAAGGGACAATCCATGCCTGTTGCTGATGGAAGACTTCGTGTTTGAAATCTTCCTCCTTTCTTGGTCAGCAGACTCGAGTTTTCTCTCAGCAAAACGACGAGGGCGGGTGCCTCTTTTCGATGCTCGTTTACTTCTTCAGAAGTATTGTTGCCGCAGGGTAAGATCGAACTCGTCGCCACTGTAAAGTCTGTGGGTTGTATAGCGAAGTAATACACAGACTACAAGAGTAACTTAAACAGGACTTTACTATTCGAAGGTCAGGGCGAATCTGCCCAATAAATTCTGCCACAGCACTTATATACCGGTGTGGTCACCGTCGGTATTACAGTATACAGCAGCCAGGATAAAGTAGTGCCACACCTAAAATAGTTCTCTTAAAGGTGGACGGTTACATACAATAGTTCTCTTAAAGGTAGAACAGTTACATACACTACAGGTGAGAATTTTGAAATCGAGGCACTGCTTAACCGGGAGCCAATGTAGGTCAGCGAGCACAGGGGTGATGAGTGAACGGGACTTGGTGCGAGTTAGGACACGGGCAGCCGAGTTTTGGATGACCTCAAGTTTACGTAGGGTGGAATGTGGGAGGCCAGCCAGGGGTGCGTTGGAATAGTCAAGTCCAGAGGTAACAAGGGCATGGATGAGGGTTTCAGCAGCGGATGAGCTGAGGCAGGGGCAGAGATGGGCGATGTTACAGAGGTGGAAATAGGCGGTCTTAGTTATGCTGTGGATATGTAGTCGGAAGCTCATTTCAGGGTCAAATATGACACCAAGGTTGTGAACAGTGTGGTTCAGCCTCAGATAGATGTTAGGGAGAGGGATGGAGTCAGTGGCTCGGGAACGGAGTTTGTGGCAGGGACTGAAAACAATCGCTTCGGTCTTTCCAATATTTAAGTGGAGACAATTTCTGCTCATCCAGAACCGGATGTCGGACAAGCAGTCTGACAATTTAGAGACCGTGGAGGGGTCATGAGAAGTGGTGGTGAGGTAGAGCTGGGTGTCGTCAGCGTACATGTGGAAACTGACGGTGTTTTCGGATGATGTTGCCAAGGGGCAACTTGTAGATGAGAAATAGGAGGGGGTCAAGGATAGATCCTTGGGGGACACCAGAGGTAACGATGCGGGAGCGGGAAGAGAAGCCACTGCAGGTGATTCTCTGGCTGCAATTAGATAGATAAGAATGGAACCAGGCGAGTGCAGTCCCACCCAGCTGGATGATGGTGGAGAGGTGTTGGAGAAGGATGGAGTGGTCAACCATGTCAAAGGCTGCAGACAAGTCAAGAAGGACGAGGAGGGACAGTTTACCTTTGTCACAGTCACAAAGGATGTCATTTGTGACTTGATGAGAGCCGTTTCGGTACTGTGGCAAGGGCAGAAACCTGATTGGAGGGATTCAAACGTGGAATTGCGGTAAAGATGGGCACGGATTTGGGAGGCAACAACAAGGGCTTTGGGGAGGAAAGGGAGGTTGGAGATGGGGCGGTAGTTTGCAAGGACGGAGGGGTCAAGGGTTTGTTTTCTGAGGAGGGGGTGATGACGGCAGATTTGAGGGAGAGGGGGACAGTACCTGAGGAGAGAGAACCGTTAACAATATCAGCTAACATAGGAGCCAGAAAAGGAAGTTGGGTGGTCAGCAGTTTGGTGGGAATAGGGTCGAGGGAGCAGGAGGTGGGTCTCATGGACAAGATGAGTCACAGATTTACACACACAGATACAACCCCCAAACACACAGATGCACACCTGCATTTACACAGAAACACTCACATTCACACAAACACACTGATACACAAACACACACACACTGATACACAAACACACACACACTGATACACAAACACACACACACTGATACACATACACACACACATAATGAAAGGAATAGCCAAAGAGTTTGTACAATTCAAACACTAATTTGCACGGTAACAATCACTAGTGAGAGGCTCCCTCACTATTCAGGTTGAGCTGGATGCCGATGGTGGAACTCCCCACCACGTTGCTTGCTGTGCACCAGTACGTTCCTTTGTCGCTGTCTCCATCTGTTTCCTGAATGGTGAGGTTTGACCAGAAGACCTCCTGGTGCAGCAGGTACTTTTTGGGCATTAGCCAGATGCTCTCATTCCTGTTGTTGTGCCAGACGATCTCCGAGGGAGGGTAGGCAGCTTTAAGGATGCAGGTCAGATGGACATCACTCCCCTCAAACACGGTCAGGGTGTTCCTCGGGGTGAGAAGATCGGGCGCCTCTGAAACCGGAATAAACACAGCAGATTATAAAAAGAAAGAAAGACTTGCATTTATACAGCGCCCTTCACGACCTCAGGACATCCCAGAGCGCTTTACAGCCAATGAAGTGTAGTCACTGTTGCGATATAGGAAGCGCGGCAGCCAATTTTTGCACAGCAAGCTCCCACAAACTGCAATGACCAAATAATCTGGTTATTTTTTTATTATGTTGATTGAGGGATAAATAATAACTCCCCTGCCCTTCTTCAAAATAGTGGCCATGGGATCTTTTACGTCCACCTGAGAGAGCAGACAGGGCCTCGGTTTAACGTCTCACCCGAAATTTCAAATAACATCTTTACTTCATTTCATAGAATCATAGAATCATACAGCACCGAAGGAAGCCTTGCTGGTTTCTGAACCTTTCATCACAGGGAGCGGTTTGTCTGCAGTCCGCCAATCCCTTCATAATATTGACAACCTCAATTAGGTCACCACAAAATGTCCACTTATTTTACAGCAAACAAACCCAGCATCCTTAATCTGTCCTCATAATTTAGATCCTTGAGGCCCAGAACTTTCTTGGCTGCTTGCCTCAGTACCTGCTCAAGGGCAGTATCTTTAACTAAAGCGGTAAGAGTTAAGCAAGATGATAGCCAAAGACTGACTACTCTCCTACATGCTAATAGAATCTTTGAGTTCAGAAAGAAAGAAAGACTTGCATTTCTATAGCGCCTTTCACGACCACAGGACGTCTCAAAGCGCTTTACAGCCAGTGAAGTACTGTTTGAAGTGGAGTCACTGTTGTAATGTGGGAAACGCAGCAGCCAATTCATGCACAGCAAGCTCCCACAAACAGCAATGTGATAATGACCAGATCATCTGTTTTTGTTATGTTGGTTGAGGGATAAACATTGGCCCAGGACACTGGGGGGAGAACGCCCCTTCAGGATGGAAGGCCGAAGAGTAGTGAATATTTGAAAATGAAGAATCTTCCAGGAGAGTCCGTACCTAGTCGGATGCTGCATACTCTGCTTCTGGTCAAAGGATGTGTCGCTTGGCAGATAAACTCCTTGCCGCTGTATGTTGGACTAGACTTTAGCACCTGATTGTTGATGGACCGTTCAGCATTACCCAAGAAGTTGCTTCTCCAGTTCTTCCACTGCAGTGAAGCCTGCGGTAGTCCTCCTTCCCAGCTACACGACAGCATGGTGTACTCCAAGCTCTTCACGGCAGCAGCCGAACACTTGGGTCTTCCTTCAGGCAATACTAGCCGGAAATGAAAACACAAAAGAACATCAAAACAAAATTAGATGTTGGACAACACATGGGTGAAAGTGAGAATAAGAAAGTAATCTCAATAGAGAAGTGAATTCAAAAACTGTCGCAAACCACAAGTCCAGCTTGTCACCATCTGTATCCCAAAATGGGACTTCCTTTATAATCACCGCCCTATTTGAGGGGGTTGATGTCTCAACTGATGCACGTTTCATGGTGCATTCTACATTCCCAATGGCAATCTTGCTGTGTCTCTCACCCCACTACATGATGTCACTAAAAGTTCGACATTGTCTCCATCGGCCATTTTGTTCTTTACAAATTGGAATTTTCTTCTAAGATGGCGGTTTCAGAATTAAATCCTAAGAAAAAAAAAGCATAGGCTTGCCATTTTCTTCAATTCATTCCGGCATTGGGCCATATCTTCCTGGGAAAACAGCAGCATGTGAACGGCGCATGCCATTATTAATGCACAAGTCGGCCAGCAAATTCAGGGGATTAAGGGATACGCCGTGATTTGCGAATCTCCAGAGCCTGCTGGCCGATTTACGCTGTTCCGCCATTTGCTTCCCACAAACGGCATCCCACCCTTAGCCTCCCCGTTATTTATAAGAAATTGCTGGATTTGCACATTAAATGCCCATCAGAAAGTTAGGGCTCATACTTAACAACCCTGTTAATGCAATGCCAATCAACCTCTCCAGCCCAGAAAAAGAACAATTTAAACTGTTGAGTCTCATTCATACATGTAGTCAATTGCTGTTAGAGATTTGTAAAATATTAGTTTCAAATTTTTACATTTTTGTCTTACTTTTCCTTTCTGTCTCTTTTCTCTCTCTCTCTTAATCAATATTTCTTTCCCTCTTTATTTCTCTTTCTGTTCCTGATTTGTCTCTAATTCACCCTATTTCTTTTTCCATCGCTCCTCTGTTTCTTTTTCAATCCTTCAATCTCGTTGGTTAAGGAGATAGACTTTTGGTCCCATCATTCACCGAGGTCCCAGATGCCCGGTTGACCTGGTTATCAGCTCACACTTCCAGCAAGTTATGGCACAAAATTAATTGGAGCTAAAGGGTGCTGGAAAAAGTCTAACTGAGGGCGCTCGCAACGAGATGCCCCACTCCAGCAATTTCTGACCCATTGTTGCAAAAACAATGCAGAAGCTTTATTTCATGTGCATTCACCTCATTTTCATGACATGCTCATGTCCTTCTGCATGTTGGAGCTTTCAGGGGTTGAGGATTTGGGGTTGGGGGCTAATGATATTTTTCACAATATTGGTGCAGTCTAGAAAAGCCCAGCGCCATTACTGGGAGCTGGAAATGCTCTTGGACACGACAAGGTACTGTATAACTGTGTACAGTTTTGGTCTTCTTACGTAAGGAAGCCTTAGAGGGAGTGCAATGAAGATTCACTAGACTGATTCCTAGGGTCATAGTCTCAGGATAAGGGGTCGGCCATTTAGGACTGAGACGAGGAGAAATTTCTTCACTCAGAGGGTGGTGAATCTTTGGAATCCTCTACCCCAGAGGGCTGTGGAGGCTCAGACGTTGAGTATATTCAAGGCTGAGATCGATAGATTTTTGAATATTAAGGGAATCAAGGGATATGGGGATAGTGCAGGAACGTGGAGATGAGGCGGAAGATCAGCCATGATCTCATTGAATGTTGGAGCAGGCTCGAAGGGCCGAGTGGCCGACTCCTGCTCCTATTTATTATGTTTTTATAAGTGCAATCAGACAGGGCTCCCAATCCTGATCATTAGCCAGTGATTCCTGTTGGCAAGTGTGCGTTGGGTGCGGACAGGATCAAACTCAACCGTGGCACTTCCCACAACCGTCTAGTCAGCACCTTCCAGAGAGGGGAGAAAAAGACTGGAGGTGGAGGGGGGAAAAGAGCGAGGAGCATATTCTAACAGTTATTGATCAGTTATACTCACGTGCTGTGGTTCTGCAGGACCAGTCTGCCCTCAGAGCTGGATGAGAGGGTCGGCAGGAATAGGTACTGTTGTTTGATGTCTCCCGTCCTGGCTTTACTCTTGAAATACTGGATTTTCCCTCCGCATCAATGCCCTTTTTCACCATATTAACCCACTGGAGAGTCGCTGGCGGGTCTCCACCTTCCCATGAGCACCACAAAGCTAAATCCTGATTATCATTAACGGATAGCACGGTGCAGATGGGCCTCCCAGCAGGAAGATCTGTACATGGTGTGAAGGACTGCAGAGGTTAGTAACTCAGTATATGAGGACACGCAGCGAACAAAACTGAACCTGATCCTACCTTCACGCTTTCCGCCGCCTCTTCCCATTTACAATTAGCCAGTGGACAACCTGTCTCCAATAAAGAGGATCGCGGAGCTACATCTGGTCAATGTGAACAGTTCAAGAGGGAAGATAGGAATGTAGGAATTGGAGGAGGTCATTCAGCCCGTCGAGCCTGCTCTGCCATTTTGCTAGCCTTGACAGCTTTAGATCACAATTTCCTGCCCTTTCTCTACAACTCTTAATACCCTCACTTACCAAGTAAGCATCGATCTGCCTTTTATCAACCTCAATTGATTCTGCCTCTATGACCTTTTGGGACAAGCACATCGACAGCCCCAGGTGTTTCTGTGAAGAATGATTTTCTGTATTTGCTTTTAACATGCTTAAGATGATTCCAAACACTACAGTTAATGCACAAGCCTAACTTACCAGTAACCTACGGGCAACTCCTGGTACACTCCTAGAAGTTGTGCAGTTGTATCCCTGAAGATAAATCTACAGCATTGAGCAAGCAACAGTGACCTATATGTAGCCTAGGCTTCCAACAATTAACTTACACCACACACTTTACAAAAAATCCTGCTAATATTTGTAAGGAATACAGTTTCACGTGAAACTAATTTTCATTCAAAACTAAGTACAATGAGTGAGCAGATTTTTTTATGATGTAACAAGTTTTTGTGTTTAAAAAAATGCACAACCCTTGTTTGTGTTGAGGGTTATCAGTGTTGGGAGTAGAATGTTTTTCCACTTTGGCACTCCCAGGTCAGGCTCAGTATGGGTTAGACACAGAATGAAGTCTCCCCAACTCGACCCAAGAATGTGCCTCAATACCAAACTCAGAAGATTCCCCCAACCCACTGTGCCGGTGTGACACTAGATCCAGGCTGGGAATTTCCTCGCAGCTACTCCCGCCCCACCACCGTAACTTTGGCCGAAGTGCGGCAGGAACGCGTGTGTGTATACGGGGTTTCCACCGCACTTCCAGCAAAGACACAGCGACCAAGCGGAAGCACTCTGAGGAAATTCCCAGGAATAATTACCTCCGACGTTCCCCTCTTGAACCAAAATACCCCACTGTAGCACCATTAGATCATTGCTTGAGGTGGTGAGTAGATCACACTAGATCCCTGCATGAGTTACCAACAGCATGTGAGGGGGTAGTTTTCCACCTTCACAGTCTGGGCGGTAGCCTGGCGATGCAGATCACCCACCCTGTTGTAGAACTGCCTGATTTTCATCCTATTGGCTTCAAAGTGATGAAGATCAGGCAGCTTCTACAATGGGCGGTGAATCCTCTCCACCAGATTACCGCCCAGGCAGAGAAGGTGAAAACCACCCCCAATGTAATCGGCAAGAAGCAGTGCCACAATTCTTTCAGAAGTGTCTAGAACAGAAACACGGGCACTATGCTGCACATCACTGATGAAGACATCAATTTGAATGTATGACATGGACAACTTTGCCTGAGCGTGCTTTGGAGGCAGAGTTCAGTAACTGAGGGTTCTGGTGAGGCCAGCTTCAGCCTGGACACAATCCTTTGGAACCACGCTGAGGGTTCTTTGGTAGCTCTTGCCTTTTTTCGATTTGAGCAAATACCCCAGTGCAGGTTAAACGCATTGTGTGCAAGACGTATGCCAAGTCCGTTCTATTTCATGCTTCAACACTCTTAAGCAGTCAACAGAAGGGCTTCTTTCACCTGTAGGGAGAATTTTAACTCCTGGGTGAGAAACCAGTGGAGCATACGGGCCACTCGCTCATGAGCTGCAGTAGATGGCCTGGTCCATTTTAATGGCGGAACTTCATTAACATCCCAGCGGCCGGTTGCCTGCCCAAAGTGGTGTGCAGGGGCTGCTGGGCCAGTTTTGGGCCTATGATACTCGGGCGGCCAGGCCGGCAGTCAGGTAGGTTGCAGGGGTAGTTTCGGGAGGATTTCACAGGAGGGAAAGGGGCTGGTGGGGGGGAGCCCTGGGCAACACTCCTGTTCCTCCAGGCCCCACAAACTTACCTGACAGGGCCACCCATGGCTGTTCGCCCAGGTTTTACGAAGCATGGAACCCGCGGTGGTGCCCCACTCAGTAGGCAGTTAAAATAGCCTCGCGGTCCTAGCTGAGTGATACGACCGCGATTTGCACATATTTATGAGTGTCTCCAGCGGGAGCTTCAGCCGCCCAGAAAAACAGCGGCGTTGAAATGGCCATCGGGCAGGAAATGAGCACTAAGTATACCGCTTGGATATTAATTCCCGTTCCGCACCGTTTCTGTCGGGCAGATAGAGTTAAAATTTCCCCCTTGTGAGAGATCCAAGGTCAAACTGTGTGGCATAAATGGGGAGACAAACACCGAGCAGTCACTGCACCCTCTCACGCAGCACATTGACTTGGTGAAGCTCAGCATCTGAGGAACAGCCAGTAAGCTTTGGTAATAACAACAGAAAATGCTGGAAAAACTCAGCAAGTCAGGCAACATCCGTGGAGAGAAATTTGAGTTGACGTTTCGGGTTTGACCCTTCTTCAAAACTGGAGAGAAAAGGAACTAGATCGAAGGCAGGGCTGCGATCG
This sequence comes from Somniosus microcephalus, assembly GCF_052327205.1. Lineage (NCBI taxonomy): Eukaryota > Metazoa > Chordata > Chondrichthyes > Squaliformes > Somniosidae > Somniosus > Somniosus microcephalus. Next base: position 43,540,311 of record NC_141012.1, on the reverse strand, counting down.
GACAAAAGAATTAAAGAACCAAAAGAAGTAAAAGAGATTAGAAGCTAGACGAGATGGTAATAGGCTGTGATTAGGTGTAAAGTGTACTGGCAGGGCAAAAGATAGCTGCCAGGTGTGAGAGAAAAACAAAAGGAAAGGGGGGGGGGGGAAGGAAAGGAGTGGAAAAATATAAGTGAAAATGAAATAGGGGCCGAGGTTATGATCTGAAATTGTTGAACTCGATATTGAGACCGGAAGGCTGCAGACTGCCTAATCGGAAGCTTTGGTATCCAGCTTTGGACAGGGACATTGGGAAAGGAGAAGGAGCAGCGACATTGAATAAGGACACAATACCAGCAGCACAAAGAAGGGACTTCAGTAAGGCTGACCAGGTGGTGGAAACAGTATGGGTAGAACTAAGGAACAGCGAAGGATGCAAGCATGTGGTGGGAGTTGTCGAAAGACATCCTGATAGTGGTGATGTAGTTGGGGGAATCTATAAATACAGAGATCAGAGTCGCGTGTAGTAGCAACAATGTGGGAGATTTTAATTTTCACAGAGATTGGGAGAAGCGGAATATCTCAAGTAGTAAAGGCAATGAATTTCTGGAATGTATTTGGGACAGTTTTCTGGAACACTTTGGGCGCGATCTTGCCAGCCCTGGGGAGACGGGTATGGAGGCGGGACTGCCGGGAAAATGGCAGAATTCGGGTGCCCAACCCGCCCCCAACCTGCCTCCATGCCATCTTGCCAGGAGGCAGTTAGCCGACCTGTGCCGGGTCCCGTCTCCTTGGAGGCGGGAAAGGGATTACAGCCACTTAACTACCTGTTAAAAGGCAGTTAACAGGCCAATAAGAGAATTATCCCCATTTTACCCACACAAGTTCGGGCTTCCCGAAGGCTCCGAACCCCACCAGGGTCAACGAGGCGAGTAGTGGGTCGGAGGGGGTCGGAGGGGTGCAAAAGTGCGCTGGGAAGGTAAGTGATGGGTGCAAATGTGGAGAAGTGAGTATGTGAGGTAAGTGGAAAGTGTTAGAAAAAGTTTACTTACCTTTGTTTCTTCCTGCAGGCTTCAATCGGTGGGTATGCGGAGAGTCGCGCACCTCCGCGGCAGAGATGACAGATGGCCGCTGCATTCTCCAATGCAACAACCATCTCATTTCTGCAAAAGAAAGAGGTTTGAAGAGGTCTTGAATTCAAGAACTCATCAAACTACAGAGAATGTCAGTGTTTGACTGCTTCACAGAGCTGTCAAACGATAACAATTCATCTATCAAAAATTTTGACGTTCTCTATAACCGGTCTCCCCTTAATTGGCCTGCTGAGCCCGCTGGGCGGGCTTAACAAGGTCACTCAAGGGAAAATAGCGTGGGTTGGCCAGAAGTTGACGGAGGCGGGGCTGAAACCCGACAAGTGGGAGTCCCGCCTCCAAAAGCTCCCCATTGGCAAAATCCAGCCCTATCGTTTAGAATCGAGAAGGGAACAGGCCGCACTAGATTCAGAGATGAGCAACGAACCAGGATCAGTTAAAATCTGACTGTAAGGGAACGTCTTGTGTTCCCCAGAGATCTACACTGGAGCCTTAGCTTTTCATCGTATATATCAATGAATTAAATGAATTAATCGAGAGCAGTGACCATAATATGATTGAATTTGATATTAGGTTTGAGTTTCACAAACCAAGTTTTTAAATTGAAGTAAGATAAACTTGGAGGGGCTGAGAATAAATTGCCTGCAGTAAACTGGGCTGAACTGTTAATGGGTAAACCTACAGAAAGACAGTGGGAAATATTAAAAGAGGATTTTGTACAATGCAAAACCAATGCATGCCCCTAAAAGACAAAGGAGGGAAAATTGGGTTGCTTTGCGCCTACTGTTAGCATCCCCGGGGGGCGCTAATGGGGCGCAAAGCCTACGGCGCCGCTAACGCCTCCTGCGAAATTAAGCGGGAGGTTAGCGGCGGCGGTAGCCGGTAGCACCCCGCGGCACTGCACCGCCGGTGATGACGTCACCGCCGTGCGCAGCACCCCACTCGCGCCCCGGCCGCAAACTTTGGTCACGCCCCCTGACCTACCGCCAGACGCTATTTCTGACAGGGTCAGGGTGGCATTTTTGCGTCCGCGGCGGCGCTACTTAAAGGGCAGGTGCCAGGCGGCCATTTTTTTGGGTCGCCTGCCAGCACCTGCCCCCTTTTGCTTTTTTATGCGGGGTGCTGGCCGCAATCGGTCAGACCGGCACTCCTCTTGAATGCCGGGCTGTATTCCTGGCACCCCATTCCCCGGGGGTCCAGCAGGGGAGGGAGGCTGCTGCACGTAGCGCCGCGCTATTAAATGGTAGCATCCCAGGAAGGCGGGGGAGTGCTTGGGGCTCTACCACTCAATTTATGGTACAGGGGCGCTAACATTTTCGGGGCGCTAAAAGTAACGCTCCGGCGAAGTTAGCGCCCCAAAGGGGGCGCGATTGAAAGCTCCACTTGTGCAGTTAAGCGACCATGGTCAACAAACAAGGTAAGAGACAGTATCAAGCTAAAAAGAACAGGCTTACACAATTGCAAAGAAAAGTGGAAATCCAGCGGACTGGGAGAGCTAGAAAAAGCAACAAAAGGATATAAAGAAATTAATAAAAGATGCAAAAAGGGAGTATGAAAATACTTCTAACAAATATCAAAGTTAACAATAAAAGTTCTTATCAATACATTAAGAAAAAGAGGATGGTCAATGGGGGAAAAAGGTCGGTGCAGGCGAGGCTATAATGGATAATACGAGACTGCAGACTTGTTAAATGAGTGCATTGTATCCGTTTTCACAGTAAAGAGGATAAAATACCAGCAGTACAAGGAAACCTAAAATAAGTCAAGGGGAGGAATTAATTGGATGCAATGTAAGTAAAAATATTGTAATGGAGATAATTAAGTGACTTAAGATAGACAAATCCCCAGGGCCTGATGGTTTCCACCCTTGGCTACTAAAAGAAATGTGTGGGGTAATTACAGATGTGTTAGTCATAATTTTCCAAAGCTCTCTAGATTCAAAAACTGTGGCAGGGATTTGGCTCACCTCGGCGGGTCCGGGGCGGGTGACGTCGGTGACGGGTCCCAACCTCGCTGCTGGCTCCAGCCAGCTGTCCAAAATGATTTTCCCTTGATTGAGCTTGTTAAGTCCGCCCAGCGCGTTTGCCGGTCCAGTTAGAGGAAGCGGGTCTGGTGACCTCATTCATGACGCGTCATCTGCCAGTTTCCTTAAAGGGACCATGGCCAACTTTATTTTGACATTTGTGCTGTCAGTGTTCTACAGCATTGAGGTGCTGCAAACACCGACAATCATTGCACAGAGGTTCAGGGCTGCACCCAGGCTCTCCCATGTCTCCCTCCATATGCTTAGTAGCCTAGGGTCTAAACCATCAGGCCCTGGAGATTTGTCTATCTTAAATCCCTTTATTATATGCTTATGGAGGGAGTCACAGCATGCAGCGATGGGCGGAAGAGACCTCCCCAGGAGACCAACACAGCCTGGTTGCACATTGCACAGGAGGGCACAAGTAGGGATGTTGTCAGGAGGACCAGGCTGCAGTGGCCACATAAATGATCTCAATGACCTCATTAGATCACAAAACGTTAGTACAAAGCCACACTCACCTTCATCCTGCTGTGCCCCTCATCACATCCCCATCACTCTGCCTTCCCTACCCTACCCCTGCACATCCTTACTCACACCAACTTACTTTGCACCTCCACCTATCCCTCCCTCTCTATCTACATTATCACTTCCCCATCTCACTAGCCAGCCCTCACACTCACCCTCATCCTACTGCAATCATACCAACTAACAACACACAAGGGTAGGCACTTGGATATTTTATCCAATGTTCATGTACAGTTTCTGTTAATGTGCTGTCAAACATTGTAACCTTTATTTTCAACGGTTTATGTTCTTGGACAGATTTGTGTGCACCTTTGGAAGTGGCTTAGTGAGGTGCAGTGAACGGTGAGACATAATGGTGATGAGTGTGAAATGAATGGCTTGGGTATTGTCGGGATGCTTTATGGTGATGGTGTGGGGTGGTGCCAACCTGGCACATCATGTGGCAGCCAGGGTGTACAGTGTCAAGTGAAGTAAATCTGGCCATGGTGAGGCCATCGCTGGGCTCCCGGGCAGCAATGTGCTCGGGTGCTGATGCCCTCTGTCCTGTGCAGCATCAGGTGATTGCGGAGAAGGTTGGTGTTGTTGGTGCTGCTGGTGTTGGGGTTGATCGTGCTTGGATTCTGAGGACCAAGGTGAGACAGTATAAAGGGCACCATGTTGATGGAGTAGATGGCAGGTGAAGTAGAGATTCTGTCAATGGTGAGAGAGTTCTTCCAATGAGTTGAGACTGGATGGAGAGTGGAAAGTGGAAAGCCTGCAGAATCTGTGCTGGAAATGGACTGAGAAACAGCTTATGGCTGAGGAAAGTGATTATGTCAGGTAGAAGCTTTTACTGTACATTTGAAGCTGTCAAGTAATCAGCTGAAGCAATGGCCACTGAGCTCCTGCCTCAGGTTGATAGCCGTGGTCCCCGAACAGAGTGATTCCCGTGTCCATGAAGTTAAAGTGAAAAGGTAAGTTAAAAAAGTCTGTCAACTAGATGTTAATGAGTTTAATTGGGTCCCCTGCCGCTGCCTGTCGGGTCTGCTCAGCGCTGACAGACCCGACATTGGGAAAGGCGCGTGGCAGCAGGCTGACAGCGGGGTCTCGATAAAAACCACTTTCCCACCCGACCCGCCACCGATCCCACCCGCTGACCCCCCGGAAAATACCGGCCTGTGCCTTTGGATTGCAGGATTGCAAATGTCATTCCATTATTTAAGAAAGGAGGGATCGAGAAACCAGGAAACTACAGACATTGCATAGCTGATGAGAAAACTCTGAACTTGGTACAATAGTTTCTAGGCCTTACCTGGAGGCTAAATATGAACAGGCTCAAGGGGCCGAATGGCCTCCTCCGTCCTATCAGCGCACACGCTCATAAATACAGATCTCGGTTGTCTCAGTGATCATGTGTACTAATTATTATTATTTAGGGTCGTGCATCATTATGCATTTCGGCAGATGCATGACAGCCCTAAGGAGCAATTTAAAATTCTCATCCTTGTTTTCAAATCCCTCCATGGCCTCACCCCTCCCTATCTCTGTAACCTCCTCCAGCCCTACAACCCCCCGAGATCTCAGCGCTCCTCTAATTCTGCCCTCTTATGTATCTCGATTTCCTTCGCTCCACCATTGGTGGCCGGGCCTTCAGTTGTCCAGGCCCTAGGCTCTGGAATTCTCTCCCTAAACCTCTCCGCCTCTCTAGCTCTCTCTCTTTCTTTAATACGCTCCTTAAAACTGACCTCTTTGACCAAGCTTTTGGCCACCTGTCCTAATATCCCTTTATGTGGCTCGCTGTCAAATATTGTTTGATAACGCTCATGCGAAGCGTCTTGGGACATTTTACTACGTTAAAGGTGCTATATAAATGCAAGTTGTTGTTGTTGTTGTAGGAGCTAACCCACGTGTGGTAAAGGTATTGGGAAGCAAGTCACTTATCATTGGTTACTCGGACTATCTTTAAAATAGCTTCAAAGATGTGACCATTTCACTCAGATTTGCCTCCGGGCTACCGATTGTCACCTTTTGGCATTTCTTGTATAAGTGACCCCCTCTACATGGTGCATGTAGTAATCGACACTCGTCCCAGAACCTTGCTTCGGGTTACAAAGCATCACCCCCTCCCGTGTATCTAACCACCTATGATACACACTATCCATACATCCGGCACACTTCAGACATGCACCTCCAAGCGTAGAAAGTATACAAGAGGAGAGAGTCATTTCATGCTGAGGTTAATAAGAGGCTAATTGCCGTTGCTGAGAGAAGTTTGCAGGTTCACCTGGAGCTGAGACTTTGCAAGCACCCGCCAACCTGTAAATTTCCCTCACCCGCAGCAATTAAACTCTAATTGGCCTCGGGCATCTGCTTAGTTCGATTCTGTGATCTGTAAAAGGGGCAGGCTAACTTCAACAGATTAAATACACTAATTGTGCCTTACATTCCACAATGTCATTGTGAGTTCGCAGAGCCACTGACTTTCCGTGAGCAACGCCAAAGGAGATCCGCTGGTAAATTTCAACGGTTGAAGGTCAGTCAGGCTAGTTGTTATTCTGAGGTGAATCTCTGACTGTGAAGGTTTCAATCTCAGTATACGGTGAAATAGGCTTTATGTGGTGATGAACTGGGAAAATGGAGAGAAGCTACGATTTTAAAGAATGTATCTAAAAAACGTCACGGGCAAGAAATGCCATTGATGCCCATCCTCAATATTCCCCTCAGCTCCATTCTGAAGGACTCAATGTTTTTGCCTCCAATACGCCACCTGGCAGCTTATTCGAACCATCTATTGGTATTCCAGGTTTTTCGCCTCTCCCGGGAGATCACACGGGTTCGGGTGGGATGGAGAGTGAAAGTAGATTTGAGGTTAGGATCAGATCAGCCATGATCTTATTGAATGGCGGAGCAGGCTCGAGGGGCCGATTGGCCTACTCCTGCTCCTATTTCTTATGTTCTTATGTTCCTAATATCCTCTTTGAGTACAAGGCCATGAGGAGTGCGGATACATGCTCTGGGGCTGCTTTACCTCACTGGGCAGATTGCCTGTTCCTGCAACATCTGAAGCTGAAGGCAGCAGCCAAGGCAGTTATTGGGAAACATTTGGCCAGGATTACCACTGTCCAAACCGTCTAAGGAGGTTAATGATAAGGTGAACATGATTGGCCTGCAAAGCTTAATGCCACAAGGGTTACATGAGCGAGTGACCTAGATACAACCAGACGGGGCACTATTTCTGCCTCATGCAATTTATACTTCAAAGATTTTATCCATTTGAATATACTAAGCCAGTCTTCAAATGCCTCAAAGGTTACATGTGGAGAGACTCAGCCTGCTGGAGACGTAGATAGAAAGAGGGTAACCCTGATTCACACTCATTGGGAATGTCCTAAGATTGACCATTTCGGGGAGGAAGATAAGAGGAGCGTAAAGCCCTCTCCTGTTATCCTAGATCATGGATCATGGGGGACCCTTCCTCAGCGGCAAGCCCTAACGTGAGCTACGGTGGCTGATCTTAGCCAGGGTGATGGCAGAGGGTGTGACTGTTGGTCTCACCCATGCCTCCTGCGCATTCTGTTTCAGGCTCTATCACCCGCGCATCTTGAGCATGGTACTCCACGCCAGAGTGTGCTCTTTTAATAGAATTTGGTTGGTAGACAATTAGTTTAGAACAATATAAATTTTCAAAAAGGTTTTATAGAAAAAATCTCAATTTTTCAACAACACCTGACGAAAGCCATAATTCAATCAACCTGTAACTGCCCTGAACTGTACTTACAATACAAGAAAAACTATCCCAATTGTGTAAGCTGCTTCTATAGTTTTCTACTTGTGTTATGAATTAGTGCAGGACCTTACAATAATATACTGACAGCACCTTACACGTCAAAAGTTTATTAATCTCACATTATAGGTTTCAAAAATCTGCAGTCCATCTACAATCTGCAAGTTTGCCGAGAAATATTGGAGTTTATGGTAAAATCAAAGGCAGAAAAATAGTTGAGGACAACTGTGGTAAACCACGTTCACTATCGTTAGCACTGTTCACCACTGTTCGTTATAACTGTATCACTGACCACTATTGTATCACGGTACGAGGTCGCCTCTTGCCACACTGCTATACCTGGGATGACCACTGCCGACTCCGCCTTGGCTCCACCCACCAGGCCAGGTATAAAGGTGAGCGACTGGCTGGTATTCCTCCTGCTTGGATCGGATCACCCACGAGAGTGGGCTGTTATTTAGTCAATAAAAACCTTTAGTCACCTTCGTAACTCTTCGCCTTTTATTGGAGGAATTGATAGGTATATCAATTTTATTGACTAAATTTAATGATGTCCGACAACGAGTCACAACCGGCGGAGGAGCCACCAGCGCAGCTCCCAGGAGCACAGCCACACCAGCCAGCTTGGCTGCGAGCCCTCAGACCGCCGTACCTGGACCTGAACCCACGAGCAGCAAACTCAGCCGCAGACTTTAAACACTGGCTGGTCTGCTTCGAATCATACCTGAGAGAATCCAGCGTCCCTCAGGCATCCAAACTAAGTGTCCTGCAGGCACAACTGAGCCCGAGAGTATACACTCTCATCGAGGACATGACTACCTACGAGACCGCCATCAACCTGCTGAAACAGAAGTACCGGACCCCGGTAAACTACATGTACGCTAGGCACCTCCTAAGATCACGGCCGCAACAGCCAGGAGAATCAGTAGCCGAATTCTCACAGGCGCTATATGCACTCGCCAGGAACTGTGACTTTAAATCGGTGTCGGCAGCCGAAAATACTGAAGATAATATCCGCGACGCATTCCTGAAAGGCCTACGGTCCGAGTACTCACGGCAAAGACTGCTGGAAGCTAAAGACCTCAGCATGGAAAAAGCTGAAGCCCTCGCTATCTCCCTGGAAGTGGCCCACCAAGATCAGGAAGCATTCACCAGGTACTGCTCGCGACCCTGGGACTCGGGCCCGACCCCTACCACAGCACCCTTCCCAGCGCCGCCCCCGGGACCTACCTCTGCGTCGGCGTCCCGGACCCGACCGGCCCTGCCACCCCCGGCACCGGCCCCGACATCGGGCATCCGCGATCGGGCCGCCGGCTGTTTTTTTTGTGGCCAGGAGAAGCACCCGAGGTCGCGCTGCCCAGCCAAGAACTCCATATGTAGAACCTGCCTGAAGAAAGGCCACTTCTCCAAGGCCTGCAGGAGCGGATCCTCAGAGGCCAGCAGTGCCGCATGCGAACTATGGGGGCGGCCATCTTCGTTTAGGGCAACTGAGGCCAGCATCCCCACACATGAGTCATGGGGGCGGCCATCTTTGTTTAGGGCAACTGAGGCCAGCATCCCCACACATGAGTCATGGGGGCGGCCATCTTTGATTAAGGCAACCGACCCCAATAGTGCCTCATGGGGCCCTACCTCGTGGGAGACGCCATTTTACTCACCACGCCCGACCGCCTCGCCCGCAGATGACAACGACTCGCTCAGCTACACACTAGCTTCCGTCACCCTGGACCAAGCCCGCCCGCACCATCTGTCCAAGTCAATGATGGACATCAAAGTGAACGGCCACGCCACGACCTGCCTGTTCGACAGCGGAAGCACGGAGAGCTTCATCCACCCAGACACGGTGAGCCACTACTCCCTCTCTGTCCTACCAACGCGCAGCCGAATCTCGATGGCATCGAGGTCCCACGCCACGGACATCAGCGGCTACTGTGTCGTGACCCTGTCGGTTAAGGGCACGGAGTATAAAAACTTTAAACTCCTCGTCCTCCCCCATCTCTGCGCTGCCGTCCTACTAGGGCTGGACTTCCAATCCCACCTCCAAAGCGTAACCCTAGCATACGGTGGACCCCTCCCCCCACTCACAGTCAACAACCAGCAAACGTTAAACCGCCCACCGCGTAACACCTGCAGCCTCTCCACCCTCAAGGTCCCGCCACCCTCTCTGTTTGCTAACCTTACCCCTGACTGCAAACCCGTCGCTACCAAAAGCAGGCGGTATAGCGCCGGGGACAGAGCCTTCATTAGCTCTGAGGTGCGGCGCCTCCTGAAAGAGGGCATTATCGAGGGGAGCAGCAGCCCCTGGCGTGCCCAGGTCGTAGTCGTAAAGACCGGCGATAAAAACCGCCTGGTCATCGACTACAGCCAGACCATAAACAGATATACCCAGCTGGACGCATACCCCCTCCCCCGCATATCTGACATGGTCAATCAGATTGCACAGTATAAAGTATTCTCGACCATCGACCTGAAGTCGGCCTACCACCAACTCCCTATCCACCCTGAGGACCGCCAGTATACCGCCTTCGAGGCGAATGGGCGCCTATACCACTTCCTTAGGGTCCCCTTCGGTGTCACTAATGGGGTCTCGGTCTTCCAAAGGGAGATGGACCAGATGGTTGACCAGAACGAACTGCAGGCTACATTCCCCTACCTAGATAACGTCACTATCTGCGGCCGCGACCAGCAGGAACATGACGCGAATCTGGAGAAATTCCTCCGTACGGCCCAACGGCTGAACCTCACCTACAATAAGGAGAAATGCGTGTTTAACACCACGCGCCTTGCCATCCTCGGCTGCGTAGTGGAGAACGGAATCATCGGCCCCGACCCAGAAAGAATGCGCCCCCTCATGGAGCTACCCCTCCCCCACTGCCCTAAAGCACTTAGGAGAACCCTGGGGCTTTTCGCCTACTATGCCCAATGGGTACCCAATTACGCGGACAAAGCCAGACCCCTCCTGAAAGCCACTTCCTTCCCCCTCACGGAGGAGGCGTGCGCGGCCTTCTCCCTCATTAAGGGAGACATAGCCAAGGCCACGATGCACGCAGTGGACGAGTCCATCCCCTTTCAGGTGGAGAGCGACGCCTCCGACTTCGCCTTAGCCGCCACCCTAAACCAGGAGGGGAGGCCAGTGGCCTTCTTCTCAAGGACCCTACAGGGCCCCGAGATCCGACATTCGTCGGTCGAGAAAGAGGCCCAGGCGATCGTGGAGGCAGTACGGCGCTGGAGGCACTACCTGGCAGGCAAACGATTTACCCTCCTCACCGACCAGCGTTCGGTGGCTTTCATGTTTAATAACAAGCTGAAGGGCAAAATCAAGAATGACAAGATTTTGAGATGGAGAATCGAGCTCTCCACCTACGATTATGAGATCTTGTACCGGCCAGGCAAGCTGAACGAATCCCCTGATGCCCTTTCACGAATGACATGCGCCAGCGCGCATATCGATAGGCTTCAGACCCTCCACGACCAGCTCTGCCACCCCGGAGTCACCAGACTCTACCATTTCATTAAGGCCCGCAACCTGACCTACTCCATCGAGGAGGTCAGGACCATGACCAGGAACTGCCAGACCTGTGCGGAGTGCAAACCGCACTTCTATAGGCCGGACCGAGCAAGCCTGATCAAGGCCACCCGCCCCTTCGAGCGCCTGAGCATCGACTTTAAGGGGCCCCTCCCGTCCTCTGACCGTAATGTGTACTTCCTCAACATCGTTGATGAGTACTCCCGTTTCCCCTTTGCCTTCCCCTGCCCCGACATGACCAGTAGCACGGTCATTAAGTGCCTGAATGCCCTCTTCGCCTTGTTCGGGTTCCCGAACTATATACACAGCGACCGGGGCTCCTCCTTCATGAGCGAGGAACTCCGGCAATTCCTCCTAGAGAGAGGTATTGCAGCAAGCAGGACCACCAGCTACAACCCCAGAGGTAACGGTCAGGTGGAAAGAGAGAACGCGACGGTATGGAAGGCCGTCCTCTTAGCCTTAAAGTCTAAGGGCCTCCCAACCTCCCGCTGGCAAGAAGTCCTCCCGACAGCGCTGCACTCCATCCGGTCATTACTTTGCACGGCCACTAACACCACCCCCCATGAACGAATGTTCGTTTTCCCCAGGAAGTCGACTACGGGAACCACTCTACCAACCTGGCTGACCGCCCCGGGGCCGGTCTGGCTGCGGAAACACGTGAGGACCCATAAAACGGACCCCCTGGTCGAGAGGGTGAACCTCCTGCACGCCAACCCCCAGTACGCCTACGTGGCGTACCCAGACGGGCGGGAGGACACTGTCTCCCTACGAGACCTCGCACCCTCAGCCGATCCGGAAACACCGCCACCACCCCCCCCAACCTCAGTCCAGGTAGACGGCATGCCGGAACCCCACGAGCCCTCGCCGACCACGCAAACACCAGCATCAACACCGGATAAGGCACCAGCACCGGATAAGGCAACACCACCGCTGCGGCGATCGGAGAGGCTTACGAAGCCTCCGGACAGACTGACCTACCAGAATTGGTAGTACACTTCACCCCGCCGGACTTAATTCTAAACAAGGGGTGAATGTGGTAAACCACGTTCACTATCGTTAGCACTGTTCACCACTGTTCGTTATAACTGTATCACTGACCACTATTGTATCACGGTACGAGGTCGCCTCTTGCCACACTGCTATACCTGGGATGACCACTGCCGACTCCGCCTTGGCTCCACCCACCAGGCCAGGTATAAAGGTGAGCGACTGGCTGGTATTCCTCCTGCTTGGATCGGATCACCCACGAGAGTGGGCTGTTATTTAGTCAATAAAAACCTTTAGTCACCTTCGTAACTCTTCGCCTTTTATTGGAGGAATTGATAGGTATATCAACAACAAAATACTGAGGGTTTCTTGAAACCAAATGATTTGAGATTAAATTCTACTCACAGTAGACAGTGAGTACGATGGTGGTCTTAGTCCTGGCGTTGAGGACTGTGTTGTGCGCGAGACACATGTAGGTTCCCGTCTGACTTCGGGCGATTCTCTCCATGACAAATTGCTGTCCCGCGTAGATCTGCGAGTTGTTGTGGAACCAGATGTACTGGCTGGGCGGATTGGACGAGGCAGAACAGGTCATGGAGACCGTGTCCTGCTCAATGGCTGAATAACCCACTGAGTTGAGAGCGTAAGGAGTGACGTTGATGGCTGGCTGATCAGGACCATCTAGAAAAAGACAAGGTGAGCCAGCTTCACTTTAGAGACTACGTATTGCTGAACGCTACAATTGTACTTCTGGATGCAACATCATTGATCAATAGTGAATCACAGGACTGGTTGCAATCAAGGGACAATTATTGTCCTGGCACTGAGCCTTGCCAGCTGGGAGCATTGGTTGTAGAATTGGTCCAATTGTGTTAATAAAACACCTTGGCCTAGAAATTCGGTGGGTTTAGCGCCCAATTAGAGGCGTTAGAGGGCCTTGCGCCGGAATTATAGCCGCGATCGAAATTGTGTTGGGCCCTACCATCGGCGTTAGCCGGTAGCGCTGCGCCGGCACCGATGACGTCATCGGTGTGCGCAGCGTCCCGGTTGCCGTGGTAACGCGGCCGGACGCCCAAATTCAGTTGCGGCCGCCTCGCCCGTGGCAGCCACAACCAACGATTGTTCAACGGGATGTTGCAGCACGTAGCGCCAGCGCATTAAGGTGGAGCGGCGGCCGGCCGCTTTCCCGGCGGCCGCCTGCCCGCACCTCCCTCCCCGGACTCCTCCACCACCCCCCCGCGGCACTGATGTGTGTGGCCCGCGAGCCCGGCACTTCTCCGAGGTGCCGGGCTCATTTGTCGGGCGAATCGACCGGTCAGCGGTCGGCTGCAGGCAGCTCCTCCTTAACAGAAGGAGGAGGCCTGCAGTACCCCAGCCTGCCGCACCGCATCGGGTGCCGCAGCGGGGGATTAGCGCCGCAAACCTGCATTCAGCGCCCATAGCGAGGCGCTGAGACCCTCCATTAGCGCCCGCAGCCGTCTGGGCGCGGGGCAGCTGAATTTTTGGCGGGCGCAGCGGCAATTATCGCGGGCGCAAAATTTCGGGCGCAAAAGCCCTGGCGGAGGCAAACCTAATTTCTAGGCCCTTGCATTTATATAACGCCTTTACTGACCACAGGACGTCCCAAACCACTTTACAACCAATGAAGTGCTTTTGAAGTGTAGTTACTGTTGTAATGTAGGATATGCGGCAGCCAATTTGCACACAGCAAAGTCCCACAAACAGCAATGTGATAATGACCAGATAATGCTTTTGTAGCGATGTTGGTTGAGGGATAAATATCGGCCAGACCACCGGGGAGAACTCCCCTGCTCTTCTTCAATAGTAACATGGGATCTTTTACATCTACCTGACGGGGCCTCGGTTTAAAATCTCATCCGAAAGACAGCACCTCCGACAGTGCAGCACTCCCTCAGTACTGCACTGGAATGCCTGTCTAGATTTTTGTGCTCAAGTCTCTGGAGTGGGAAGTGCACCCACAGCCTTCTGACTTACCGGCAAGACTGCTAGCCACTGAGCCACGGCTGACGCCTGTAGTTACAACTCGTCCAATATCAATAAAAACTAGCAGCAAGCCAACAAGGGCCAGCTGATCAGTACAAACTAGCACGAACATTAATGGGAACCAATTACACTGTATGCCAGGGGAGGGAGATTTTCCCAGGATCTGGAGTCACTTTTGTTTCCAGAGTAGAGTGCAACCAGGAAACTAGTTGGGCACAGAGCCATATTTCATTAGACGAGCTCTTGACTGTAAATTTCATAAAGCCTTCTGTCTGAGTAGCTAAAGGGACTCACAGATCACGTCGAGCCAAACCCGGTCGCTGGTCGCTTCATTCACCTCGTTCTTGGCAGTGCAGGTGTACCAGCCCGTGTGGTTCCTGTTTACTGAGGTGAGGTTCAGCAGGCTGTCTGTTGTCTCGGAGACATTGACGGGACTTCTGGACAGAGTTGCCTGCCTGTTCCAGGTGTACTCCAGGGGTCCGGTTCCATTCTCCACAGAACACAATATAGAAATCGCAGACCCTTCAACAGGAGCCGAGATGCTCATCTGAATGGACGGTTTGGTAATTGGAACTGTAAGGTAAAAGGAACATGGTTATTTCCACATAACATGGTTATGACATCTTTGGGAGTTCAGGTCAAAACCTCCCTCACCTCCTGACTATAAACATTGTAAACTGTTCCCCCTACACTGTCCCAATGAAGCTCAAGGGAAGCTCGAGGAACAGCACCTTATCTTTCAATTAAACACTTTACAGCCTTCCGGACTCAACATTGAGTTCAACAATTTCAAATTATAACCATTGCTCCCATTTTGTTGGACAGCAGGTGCTGGTAATGGTTCTGCTGTTGCCATTTGCACCTCCTCTAGACCCATCTTTTGTTTCTTTACTTGTCCCATTATCATCCCCTTTTGCCTCGCACCATCATCCCTTTTGTCATTTAATCTCTCCTGCCTTCCATCCTATCACAGGCCTTCCCCTTTGTTCTTTCCTCCCCTCCCCCCTTTCCCTGTCCCTGCACTTGCTTAAAACCTGTTACATCTCTAACTTTTTCCAGTTCTGAGGAAAGGCCATTGACCTGAAACGTTAACTCTGTTTCTCTCTCCACAGATGCTGCCTGACCTGATGAGTATTTCCGGCATTTTCTGTTTTTATTTTAGATTTCCAACATCTGCAGTATTTTGCTTTTGTTATATACAGTGAGTTGACTCAAAAAAAGTAGAAACAAGCAAGGTTCTCAGGAACATAAAATGCAGGAGCCAGAATATCCGCAGTCTCTTAATTGGCGACTGCATGAACTCATCCATGGATTTATTTAACTGTGATTTGATTCTGTAGTTTTGAAATGACACATACTCAACCTTCAGCCCCCCACCGCCTCCCCTCCCACCCCGCCCCCCCATCGACTCCCCTTCCCCTGGACTCACCTGTGGCCCTCAGCCAGCATCCAAACCTAGCAAAAATTGCCAGGCCCTAACCGGCGAGCTGCATCGGAGTCGCCTGATTGGAGCCCACATCTCGCCACAGTTATGGTGATGAGGCTCGAGGACCAGCTTAGGATGGTGCTCTGGCCGTTGTGTTCTGGTACACCTTGCCCGCTCACCACACGGATCACATCCGGTTTTGGGCGCTAATGAATTTAGGCCCCATTGTGTTTCATATGGCATAACATTCCCATTGAGCAGTTCTCGTGACTTACTATGGGTCATCCCACGGGAGATTTGCTAGTAATATTATAAAAATATTGCATACGCATACAATTCCTGTCCATCGTGATTCATATGTTGCACATTGTCTAATCCAAATTTCTGTGTCACACTTAGAAATGTACCGAGAAACAAAGGCAATCTATGCAATGTAGAAAAGCTATCCAGAACACAAAATACCAGAACTGCGATCTCTGCAGGCTCTTAACGAATCTTCCTACATACAAAACGCTCACCAACAGCAATTGAACTCTAGTTGGCCTCAGGATGTGCCCCTTTAACAGCAATTCGGGTGAAGCCTTAAAGGGACAGGCCAGTTTACAAACAGCTCCAGCTTAGCAACAGAATAATACATTGTGCGTTGCACCCTATAACGCTCCAGATCTGATAACACAATGAACCTTCTGACTTACCGTGAGCAATGCCAGAGGATATCTGTTAGACTACATCTGTGGCATCTATGCATTTTGTGATGCATGAGGAATCACAGAGTTATGTGGGACAGGCTGGGTGGACCCGTGGGTCTTTTCCTGTCTGTCACTGTTCGTATAAAAGGTACTGTCAAAAATCGCAGAAAGCCTGTGTCGGGTGCGAGTTCTATTTCAGTTCTGGGATGTTCTTTTAAGGGCGGTTGCAAGATATTGGGGGGGTGGGGGGAGTGAAATGTAACTTTGGAGGTGGCGGCAGGTGGGGTGGTAGTGGGCAAGCGGATTGACCGAATTTTCCTTTCAGTCCACCAGAGTCGAATTTCAACCCCCCCCCAAAAAAAATTAAAATCTCAAACTCACCGAGGACGTGTAAATCCACGAAGATGTACACAAGTTTCGCCCCATCGCTGGTGTCGAACAAGCTTTGACAGGTGAAGCGGCCCTCGGCTGCGAGCTGCAGGTTGTCTATGACCAGGGCCGCACTGTCGGAGAGAGTCTTTATGTCACCGAACATGGAGGCCATTTTTTGCAGTTTGGCGCCCATCCCGTAATTGTACAGCACCGCGCGAGTGTCACTGGAGCCGAGTCTGGTGAAACCCCAGATGTAAATGGTGGGCAAGGGCTGGCCACATTCCAGCACCACAGATTGACCTATGACCCCTTTCACCCGGGTCTCGATGTATGTGACCTCCTCTGGATCCAGGATAACCAACCCTGAGTAGGAAAAGGAGAGACGTTAAATACAGAAATGAAAACAGAAAATGCTGGGAAACACTCAGCAGGCCAGGCAGCATCGGTGGAGAGAGAAACAGAGTTAACGTTTCAGGTCGATGACCCTTCGTCGGAACTGGAAGATGTTCGAGAGGAACAGGTGTTTAAGCAAGTACAAAACAAAGGGAAACGTGGGTAGGAAAAAAACAAAAGGGAAGGTCTGGGATAGGGTGGAGAGCAGGAGAGATTAAATGTCAAAAGGGATGATGGTGCAAGGCGAAAGGGGATGGTAATGGAACAAGTAAAGAAACAAGAAGAAGAAAGACTTGCATTTATATAGCGCCTTTCATGACCTCAGGAGGTCCCAAAGCGCTTTACAGCCAATGAAGTACTTTTGAAGTGTAGTCACTGCTGTAATGTAGGAAACGTGGCAGCTAATTTGCACACAGCAAGCTCCCACAAACAGCAATGTGATAATGACCAGATAATCTGTTTTTAGTGATGTTGATTGAGGGATAAATATTGGCCCCAGGACACCGGGGAGAACTCCCCTGCTCCTCTTCGAAATAGTGACCATGGCATCTTTTAGATCCACCGGAGAGACCAGGTGGCGCCTCGGTTTAACGTCACATCTGAAAGACGGCACCTCCGACAGTGCAGCACTCCCTCAGTACTGCACTGGAGTGTTGGCCTAGATTTTTGTGCTCAAGTCTCTGGAGTGGGACTCTGAACCCAGAAGCTTCTGACTCCGAGGCGAGAGTGCTGCCCACTGAGCCACAGCTGATACTCCGATGGGTGTAGAGGAGGTGTAACTGGTTACAGCAGAAAAGCAGAAGGGGAGGGAAGCATGGAAAATCTGGCAAAGAGAAGGTTCCCATGGCCCGGGAATGAGGCAGAGAAACGGAGGTAGACCCCAGGGGTGCGGACCATCCCACTGTCCGTGTACCAATAGAGGATCCCCACCCCAAGCACAAGACCACACCTCCTCCACTCCCAATGGCTCTGATGCAGCCATTCTCCATTACCAGCACCTGCTGTTTGAGAGAACATGGGAGCGGTGGTTAAGATCTAAAGTTGTTAAACTCAATGTAAAAGTGCCTAGTAGAGGAAGGAAAGTTAATACACACCCCTTCATCAATGACAAAAGAATTCTAGACAGACTTGTATTTAATATAACACCTTATCACATCTCTCACGAACATGTCAAAGTACCTCACATATAGTGAATCACTTGGAAATGCACTGAATGTTATTGTATAGGTGAATCCAGTAGCCATTCACACCCAGCAAGATCCCACAACAGTAACAAGATGAGTGACCAGTTAACCTATTTTTGATGGGTTTGATTGAGAGAGCGACATTGGTCGGGACATCAGGTGCTCACTGTTCTTCTTTAAATAGTTTCATGGGATCTTTTATATAAAGCTGAAAGGTTTGATTTCTTATCCAAAGCACGCCCCTCCGACAGTGCAGCACTCCTTTAGTACTACACCGGGGTGTCAACCTTGATTATGTGTTCAAGTCCTAGGATTGGGGCTTGAACCCACAACCTCGTGACTCTGGATGTTTATTGAGTAAATGTGTTGCTCAGTGTGGTCCGAAGCCCTACAGGCCAGGCTGGTCCCCGTCACAATCCCTGCTCGAATTACACAGAAATTACAACACGAAAATAGGCCATTTGGTGCAACCAGTCTGTGTCAGTGTTTAGTCTTAATCACATGTGCACACCCAGTTCCCATATTCCTTTAGTCTTCAGTCCCTCCGCCGCCTATCTAACCAATTCTTACATTACTAAATTGCTTTAGTCACTATCCCTGGTAGTGCATTCCACAGCCTCACAACCTTCTGTGTAAAATAAAGTTTCTCCTATCCTAAATCTCTGAGATTTAATTTTATATCTATGTCCTTCGCTATACACCCCTCCAGCAGTGGAAAGGGCCTGTTTCCATATACTCTGTCCCATCCACTGATAATGTTAAACACCTCTATCAAATCACACCGTAATCTCCGCTGTGCTAATGAAAACAGTCCCAATTTGTTGTGTCGGTACCTTTCTACCTAGACACAATTTATGACTCAGAACTCAGAGATTCAAACATGAAGTGCTTTATTGGAAGGAAAGGAAGTTCTGGCAAGTTCCGAACAAAGAGAGCTAAACTGAACAGAGAACACCCAACCATTTATCTCCTGTGACAGCACCACCACAGGTGGGAGGAGAACACAAAATACATAACATTTCCTCCCCTCTTAAATGGAAGGTCCACATTGTTCCTCAACAGGTAAGTTACTTTCAATGCACTCAACGAACCTAGGGTAGAGGTAGACTGCCTCAACCCCTGACTTTACCCTGGGGCTTATTCTGCCCCAGTCTTGTGGGTAAGTCACTAAGCCTACAGATCCAAGCGTCTTGGAGGCCGCCGCTCTCTGACAGGTTACCGGCGGTCATCGCTGGCTTCCACAGCAGTAGGCATTGACACAGGCATGGATGGAGAAGGTGCCTGTGTCAGTCGAAAGTCAGGAGTTTGCACAGGTGGAACAGTCTCTTTGACTTCCTGTGTTGGAGAAGAGCACTGTGGCAAAGGATGCTGGTTTGCGGTACCATCCGGAAACAGTTCAGGCCAACCAGCCGTTGGAGCCTCTGTGGCTGTCTCTGCTCCTAGCAACAGTTGATCTGTGTGTCTTCTCCAGACGACGTCCTCAGCAGTCTCAACCGTGTAAGACACAGGACCCGTCTGCGCGATCACCGTAGCAGGAACCCATTTCGGTCCAGTGTTGTAGTTTCGAGCTAGGACGTGCTCTCCCGGACGAAACCGTCTCTCCTTGGCTCTTTTCTCTCTCTTTTCAACTTGAGCTTGTTGTTGACGATGGACAACCTGCTCTGCCCTTGGAGGTTTGAGTAAGTCAAAACTTGTCCGCAACTGCCTCTTCATCATGAGCGAAGCGGGGGAAGTTTTGGTTGTGGCATGCGGCTCGTTCCTGTAGGACAACAGGAAGCTGTTCAGACGCTGGTGGATTGAGCCCTGACCTTGCGATGCCTTCAAGGCGTGCTTCAAAGTTTGCATGAACCTTTCTGCCTGGCCGTTAGTAGAGGGATGATAGGGAGCAGACCTGATGTGTTGGACACCATTCACATGCAGGAAGGTTGCAAACTCCTGTGATACAAATTGTGGACCGTTGTCACTTACGAGTTGTTCCGGTGAGCCATAACGGCTGAACATCGCACCAAGTTTCTCAATTGTTTTCTCTGCCGTGGTAGACCTCATCACAGCGACCTCCGGCCACTTGCTACGAGCGTCTACAACCACCATAAACATCTTCTCTTCTAAAGGACCGGCGAAGTCCACATGTACTCGCTGCCACACTTCTGCAGGCCAATCCCAGGGGTGTAGGGTTGCCAGCTGTGGAACATTCCGGACCCTTTGACATGGGGAACATGTTTTGGCTTTCTCCTCAATATTCCCATCGAGACCTGGCCACCAGAAGTAGCTTCTTGCCATTTCCTTCATCCGAACCATCCCACTGTGGCCTGTATGAAATTGTTGCAGTATAGGTTCCCTCAGAGGTGGCGGAATGATGACACGGCGTCCCCAAAGAAGACAGGCTGCCTGGATGGAGAGCTCATTTCTTTTTGAAACGTAAGGTTTCAAACTAGGAGAACCTCCTATAGCTCTCCCTCGAATGACATCGTCCATTACCTCAGACAGGACTGGATCGTTGCGGGTGTACCTTCGCACCTGAACTGCAGTGACAGGTGCTCCCTCCACTTGTCTAAAGTAGAAGATGTCTATCTGACGAGGCTCTGGGGGAGTAACAGGCAAGGGTAGCCTCGAGAGACCGTCTGCATTGCCGTGCAAGTCTGATTTGCGATATTTGATGTCGTATGTGTGTCCTGACAACAGTAAAGCCCACCTTTGCATCCTGCTTGCAGCGAGAGACGGAATTCCGGTGTGGGGCCCGAAGATTGAAGTCAATGGACAGTGGTCCATCAGGTGTGTGAACCTTCTCCCAAACAGGTACTTATGAAATTTTCGAATTCCAAAAACGATTCCCAAGGCCTCGCGCTCGATCTGCGCATAGTTACTCTTGGCCTTGTTCAAGGTGCGTGATGCAAAGGCGATAGGTTTCTCTTTACCCGAAGGCATGATGTGGGATATGACTGCTCCCACACCATATGGTGATGCATCACATGCTAGCTGCACGGGTAGCTTTGGGTCGAAGTGTGTCAGGACCTCCGATTTCAGCAATGCTTTCTTTGCTTGGGCGAAAGCTTTGTTGCACAGTTCAGTCCATTTCCATGTTTTGCCTTGACATAGCAACTGATGTAACGGCTTCAGCAATGTTGCTAAGTCTGGAATAAACTTCCCATAGTAGTTAAGTAGCCCCAGAAATGAACGTAACTGGCTCACATTCTGGGGTGCTGGGGCCTCCACGATCGCCTTGACCTTTGACGGCGCCTTATGCAGGCCAGTAGCGTCAATCACATGCCCCAGGTACTCAACTGAAGACTGAAAGAATTCACATTTGTCTTTACGAACTCTGAGTCCGTACTCTTTCAGTCGTTGTAGTGTCGCATCCAAGTTCAGAAGATGATCCTCCTCATTTGTCCCAGTGACAAGGATGTCGTCCAGATAGCACTGGACTCCTGGCAGTCCACTCAAAATCTGATCCATTGCCCTTTGGAATAGAGCAGGGGCCGACGTAATTCCAAACGGAAGGCGGCAGTACCTGTATAGCCCCTTGTGTGTCACAATTGTCAGCAGCTCCTTTGATTTGCCATCGACATGCATTTGTAGATAAGCCTGGCATAAGTCTATTTTGCTGAACTTTTGCCCTCCGGCCAAGCCCGTAAAAAGATCATCAATGAGGGGAAGAGGGTACTGTTCCGCAGACAGCACCGGGTTAATAGTCACTTTAAAATCCCCGCAGATTCGAACAGATCCATCCTTTTTCAGGACAGGAACAATGGGTGTGGCCCATTTGCTCACGCTCACAGGCTCCAGGACTCCATTCTCGACTAAGGCCTCCAAGTTAGCCTCAACTTTTGGCCTATTTGCATAGGGTACAGGTCGGGCTTTGTGAAACTTCGGCTTGCTGTCAGGTTTAATGTCCAGTCTCACGCTGATCTTTTTCATGTTCCCAAGTTCCCCATTGAAGAGTTCTGCATGTTTGTTTAACACTGCAGTCAGACCTGACTCCCCTTTTGACATCATGCGGACTGCAGGCCAGTCCAGCGTGATTTTCTCTAGCCACGCACGTCCCAGTAGCGATGGGTAATTTCCCTTTACCACATATAGTGGCAGTTTTGCAGTCTGTCCGTTCAATTTAACTGTCACCTCAATGACGCCTCTCATGGCCACAGGTTCGCCGGTATACATCTTTAGCACAATGTTTGTCGGCTGAAGGGTAAGATGCTTTAGCATTTTGTTGTAGACAGTGTCTGAAACAAGGGACACAGCCGCGCCTGTGTCCACCTCCATCCGCACTGATTGTCCCTCCACCAGTGGTGACACCCAGTAGCCATTTGAATCACCTGCAACCGTCAGTATGTGCACCTCTTCCTCCTCAGAGATGTCGCTCCCCTCTGTTTTGCTTGTTCCATTATACTGCACTGAATGAACACTCTTTTTCCTCTCTTGTCCAAATACAGACATTTTGCTTCCATGCTTCCCAGCTCTGTCTGTTCTTTTTTTACCTCTACAGGCGCGTTCAATGTGACCCTTTTTGCCACAATTTCGGCATTCCAGCTCAGTACACCAGCAGTCATTAGCGTGATGGCCCGTTTTCCCACAACGGTAACATGTGCCGTTCTGCGCACCTTTACATAGAAACATAGAAACATAGAAGATAGGAGCAGGAGTAGGCCATTCGGCCCTTCGAGCCTGCTCCGCCATTCAACGAGATCTTGGCTGATCATCCAAACCCTAGCACCCGGTCCCTACACCGACAGCCACCCCACCCAAGCCCTATCCCCGTAACCCCGTAACCCCACATATTTAATCCCCCCTAACACTAAGGGCCAATTTTTTTTATCATGGCCAATCAACCTAACCCGCACATCTTTGGACTGTGGGAGGAAACCGGAGCACCCAGAGAAAACCCACTCAGGCTCTTTTGGCTCAGACGACACCTTGTGAACTCTCCCTGTTGAACTCAACTGGTGAGCCTCCTATTCCGCCATCTCCATGGAGACACTAACTTCAATGGCCTTTTCAAGAGTAAGGTTGTCCTCAGTAAGAAGGCGCTTCTGTGTGGCTGCATTTTGCAGACCACACACGAGTCTGTCTCTAATGGTGTCCTTCAGCACCTCTTTGAACTCGCAGTGTTCTGATAACCTTTTTAAAGCAGCAATAAACATCATCACTGATTCCCCCTCCTCTTGATTCCGTTTGTGAAATCTAAATCTCTCAGCAATAACCAGAGGTTTTGGTGAAAAATGTGCTCCAAGAATTTCCACTAGTTGCTTATATGTTTTAGTTCCTGACTTATCTGGCTGCACGAGGCTGCGAAGTAAATTGAATGTCTTCAGCCCGATTACACTCAAAAAGGTAGGCACGACCTTTTCATTTGCCACCGCATTCACCAATACAAAATAGTCAAAATGTTCCGTATATGCACTCCATTGCTCCACATTTTCATCAAAATCACCGATGTTTCCTAATATAGTAGCCATCTCACGTTTCAAATTAAAATTTCTGTTTACTCACTGCACCCGTAACGTACACAGATTCATCCGCTCCTCGTCGCCACTTGTTGTGTTGGTACCTTTCTACCTAGACACAATTTAGGACTCAGAACTCAGAGATTCAAACATGAAGTGCTTTATTGGAAGGAAAGGAAGTTCTGGCAAGTTCCGAATAAAGAGAGCTAAACTGAACAGAGAACACCCAACCATTTATCTCCTGTGACAGCGCCACCACGGGTGGGAGGAGAACACAAAATACATAACACAATTGTTCAAGTCTTTCTTAAACAATGAAGATGTAAGGATAGATCAGGATTCTGGAGCATTGCTTGATTACATTTGAGGGGAGCTTTTTCTTCATATTTGTGTTTCCTCGTACCAGGCAGCATCCTGGTGAATCTACACTGTTCCCTCTCCATTGGCAACATTCCTCCTATAGTGTGGAGCCCAATACTGCACACAGTGCTCCCACTGCGCCCTTACTGCATTACCTAATTTCAGCCGGGGGGGTCAGTTGGATGACCAGAGTGAGCTCTACCATTGGCCCCGGGCTGGAAAAAGACACAGATCCTCAATCCCTTGTCTCTCCAGAAACACATTCACTTGTGAGCTGAGCACAGAGCTGGGTGAACCGCTAAACAGAGTGACGATGGGAATTTGGTGGGAGTGGGAATTCGGTGCAGAGAGGAAGGAGGTGCTAAATAGTTTAAACCAAGTGGCAACAGGAAATAAGTAAATATATAAATAAATAATCAGAGTAACTAATTAACTATAAGGGGATAAAATATAAATTAACTAGGTAGCAGATACCAACATTAAAGGGATCTTTTATACATAAATAATAATTAATTAATAGGAGTTAAAGCGATCCTAAACAAACAACAAATATATAACGTAAGTACATGGGGAAAACTGGGTTGATTTGTGCCTCTCGTTAGCGCCCCCACGTTAACAGGGCACAAATCCCCTAGCATCCGGGCATGGCGCCGCTAATGCCTCCCGCAAAATTCAGCAGGAGGTTAGCGGCGGCAGTAGCAGGTAGCGCCCCACGGCGCTGCGCCTCCGGCAATGATGTCAACGCCATGCGCAGCGCCCCGCTCGTGCCCTGGCCACAAATTTCGCTTGCGCCTCCTGACCTATCGCCGGACGCTATGTCTGACAGGATCAGGGGGTGTTTTTGCAGCCACGGCGGCGGCGCTACTTAAAGGGGCAGGTGTCGGGCGACCATTATTATTTTGGCCGACTGCAAGCACCTGCCCCCCTTCCCCTTTTTTCTTTGGGGTGCCGGCCGCGATCGCTCAGCCTGGCGCTCCTTTTGAGTGCCGGGCTGCTTTCACGGCACCCCGCTCCCCGGTGGTCTAACAGGACCCCAGTGTGCGCAGCGCTAGGCCCCTCCCTTTTACCCTGCTTGAGTGCCGGGCTGATCACCCGGGATCGCGGCTGCCTTGGTGGTCCCAGTAGGTACTTTTTAAATTGCAGTGCCTGCAGCGATGGCCCTTCCCTTTAAGGGAGGTAAGGAGCCTTTGAACGTGGCAGCGCTGCATGGCCAAGTGTGAAGCGCTGGTGAAGTCTCCACACCGCTCTCCGATGTTAGCGCCCTAAGAAGCAAGTGGAACATTTGATTTAGCACTGCACCTCCCTCTTGGGGTGCTAAAACTCAATTTCGCGGTTGCTGGCACTAATTAGTGCCGGGCGCTAAAGTTAGCGCCCAGGCGATGTTAGCGCCCCAAAATAGCCGATACCGAATATTTCCCCCATGACGTATTGTTCTAGGAAACTGTCCCGCATACATTCCATGAACTCGTCCTCCAGACTACCTTTGCCAATTTGACTTGTCCAGTCTATATCAAGATTAAAGTCCCCCAAGATTATTGCATTCCCTTTGTTACAAGCTCCTATTATTCCGTGTTCAACATTCTGTCCAATGATATAGCTACTGTTAGGGGGTCTATCTACTACTCCTACCAGTGTTTTCTGCCCCTCGTTATTCCTTATCTCCACCCATACTGATTCTACTTCCTCATCTTCCGAGCCAAGATCCTTTCTCTCTACTGTCCTGGTAATAGGCAAAAGAACCAGAGGCGACAGGGGGGGGGGGGGGAAATTACACATCGAGTTGATGTGATCTGAAAGGTTCAATAGTAACTTTCAAAAGGGAATTGGATAAATACTTGATTGGGAAACATTTGCAGGTTTATGGTAAAAATCCAGGGGAGTGTGATTACTTATCTAGCTTCCCCTTAAATGCATCTATGCTAATTGCCTCAACCACTCCATGTGGTAGCGAGTTCCACATTCTAACCACCCTCTGAGAGATTTTGTGCCACTTGCTAAGAGTCTGTTCCATTGACTACTCTGGTGGAAGGGGAGAGGGTTCTTTTCATCTCTAGTCCCCCTTGAAGTCTGTTGCCCCACACATAATCCGTACAGCCAACAGAGAGGACACGCACCCTGGGCTGGACTCCAGCCCAAGTCCCAGAGGTGACCCAAAGCACCACACTGTTTTCCTGAAGTTGAGTAGTTTAAGACAGTCATCTTATTGCCAAACTTTTGCAAAACTCAAATACATTGCAGAACAATCTCCTGCAACAGCACTGAATACATTTACACACTACATTATTCAGATTGAAAGAAAACAGTCCAATTAGAAGGGATTTGACCTTAAAACTATATTTCATCCTATACTTCTATAACTTTAAAATTACTTTCTCATGAGTTTGGGGAACAGACAGGATATTCTCCCAAATCTTACCAAGGGCCAATGGAGCAAGGATCCAGAGAAACTTAAAGAGGATTTGAAAATTCCACGTCAATCCATCACCCATTTCGGGACCATGCTGCTGGAGAGTCCACAGGATGTGCAGAGAACACCCCCTTCGACTAACGTGCTGTCAGAACGAGCTGCCCTGGGGAACCTGGCTCACTCCTTTCATCGGCATTTCCAGCCTTGGTGCATTCTCTCTTGGGAGGGCTGGTGCAATCACGGTGGAATACCTGGACCGACTCACACAAGTGCGGTCCAAGGAACGTGAAGCACCTGAAACGTTCTCAGATTGACTCTGAATTATTTATTGCCTCTTCTTTGATAAGCCAGTCTCTGTTTACCAATGTGATTCATGCTCTATCTATCATGCAGAGATAAACATTTCCCCCTCAGTCCCAATCATTTGTCTGATTGCCTTACTCAATTCAAATAGAAAGCAAAAGCAAAATACTGCAGATGCCGGAAATCTGAAATAAAAACAGAAAATGCTGGAAATACTCAGCGGGTCAGGCAGCATCTGTGGAGAGAGAAATAGAGTTAACGTTTCAGGTCGATGACCTTTCGTCAGAACTGGAAAAAGCTGGAGATGGAACAGGTTTTAAGCAAGTGTAGGGGCAGGGAAAGGGGGGAGGGGAGGAAAAAACAAAAGGAAAGGCCTGTGATAGGGTGGAGGGCAGGAGAGATTAAATGACAAAAGGGATGATGGTGCAAGGCAAAAGGAGATGGGACAAGTAAAGAAACGAAAGGTGGGTTTAGAGGAGATGTAAATGGGAATATCTGAATCATCAGCAACAGCTGCCGTCTGAACAAATGGGGGCAGGGGTTATGATCTAAAATTGTTGAACTCAATGTCGAGTCCGGAAGGCTGTAAAGTGCCTAATAGAAAGATGAGGTGCTCTTCCTCGAGCTTATGTTGAGCTTCATTGAACAGTGTAAGAGGCCAAGGATGGTGCGGTCAGAGTGGGAGTGGAGCGGAGAATTAAAGTGACAAGTGACCGGAAGCTCGGGGTCACATTTCCGGACTGAACGGAGGTGTTCCGCAAAGTGGTCACCCAACCTGCGTTTGGTCTCCCCAATGTAGAGGAGACCGCACCGTGAGCAGCGAATGCAGTATATGAAACAAGTAAATCACTGTTTCACCTGGAAGGAGTGTTTGGGGCCCTGGACGGTGGGAAGGGAGGAGGTGAAAGAGCAGGTGCTGCCTCTCCTGCGCTTGCACAGGAAGGTGCCGTGGGAAGGAGAGCGGGTGATAGAGGAGTGGACCAGGGTGTCGTGGAGGGAAGGGTCCCTTCGGAATGCTGAAAGGAGAGGGGAGGGGAAGATGTATTTGGTGGTGGGATCACGCTGGAGGTGATGGAAATGGCGGAGGATGATTCATTGAATGTGGAGGCTGGTGGGGTGGAAGGTGAGGACAAGGAGAACCCTGTTGTGGTTCTGGGAGGGAGGGAAAGGGGGTGAGAGCAAAACTGCAGGAAATGGAATGGACACGGTCGAGGGCCCTTTCAACCACGGTGGAGGGGAATCCTCGGTTGAGGAAAATGGAAAACATATCGGAAGCAATGGTATCGAAGGTGGCATCGTCGGAACAGATGCGATGGAGACTGAGAAACTGGGAGATGGCCCCATTTTTTTGGACGGCAGCTGTTGCTGTTAATTCTGATATTGCCATTTACACCTCCTCTAGACCCATCTTTTGTTTCTTTACTTGTCCCATTACCAAGCAAATCGGTATCTAACTTGGGACATTTGTTCAATTTTCAGAGAAGTCAGCCTTTTTCACATGGAATCCTGAAGATGTTAGTACTCCTCATTCACTCAGTGTTTATCACAGGTGTCTCAGTGAAACCCTTTTCTCTCACCTCTATCCTTCCTCACTTGTGACACTTGCTTTCATAGACATTGAAAATAACCCATAACTGATGGGAGTACCATGGGGAGAAGGCCACATGCAACTTAAAGTGTTTGTTATAAACTTATAATGGATACCTGGGAGTGAGTTACAGGCTGGAATCTAATTGAGGGGTTCGGGGGGTTTATATATAGAATAACAGATTCCCGGGAGTGAGTTACAGGCTGGAATCTAATCGAGGGGTTCGGGGAGTTTATATATAGAATAACAGATACCCGGGAGTGAGTTACAGGCTGGAATCTAATCGAGGGGTTTGGGGAGTTTATATATAGAATAACAGATACCCGGGAGTGAGTTACAGGCTGGAATCTAATCGAGGGATTCAGGGGGTTTATATATAGAATAACAGATACCCAGGAGTGAGTTACAGGCTGGAATCTAATCGAGGGGTCTGGGTGATCTCATGATTTATGAGACTGAAGCTCGCATAGTTTATAACCATCGTCTGAAGCCAAGATCAGATCACTGTCTTGGACTCACTCCCAAATATCCATGTTTTAATATAATGGAGCTGGTTGTGAAGTCCTGTATAGTATTAGTGTTGCTTTAAGAATGTTCTGGGATTGTTCCATGCTGTCTGCCAGTCGCGTAGGTGATCTACATGCTTTGTTTAAATACACAGCCAGAGGAAACCAGCAGAAAGCAGAGAGTGAAAGATTGAAAGATCTACCCAACTTGCAACTGTGTTGTATTTTTATTAAAAGAGAAGACTGAGGGACGACCTAATAGAGGTCTTTAAAATATAGGAAGGGTTTGATCGAGTAGATGTGGAGAAGATGTTTCCACTTGTGGGGGCGGGGGTCCAAAACTAATTATAAGATAGTCACTAATAAATCCAATAGGGAATTGAGGAGAAACATCTTTACCCAGAGAGTGGTGGGAATGTGGAACTCGCTACCACTGGGAGTGGTTGAGGCAAATAGCAATAGATGCATTTAAGGGGAGGCTAGATAAACACACGAGGGAGAAAGGAAGAGAAGGATATGTTGATAGGGTGAGATGAAATAAATAGAGTGGGAGGAGGCTGGTGTGGAGCATAAACACTGGCATAGAGCAGTTGGCGGAATGGCCTGTTTCCGTGCTGTAAATTCTGTAAATTGGGTAACGCTGGTGATGGGTTTGTTCGTTTTTGCCAATGGCAAGTGTCACGACAGACACCGAGGTCCTGGAGTCTCCATTCAGCTGACCTATGAACTTGTCCCTACCACAGGATATAATCACTGTAAGGATTAGCAGCGATGGCGGAGCCTTGAATTCTGCGAAATTGGAGCTAACATATAGAATGCGAACGCAATAATCCCCTGTGAGATCCTCAAGGCTTATGAATAGCTAGTCCTCATCATCAAGAAACCCAAGCTCTTCGGTGGCTTTAGTCAGCCACAGATCTCCTTGACAACAGGTCCCCTGGAGACAGATAGGCTTACACTGCACAAGACCACACTCGCCGATCACCGAAGACCTGGAATCATCGCAGGCTCCAATTAAACAATCACCTTTTGCTCAACTGGACTCCACTCTGAATTCTTGTCCAGGAACCGTCAGCACCGTGAGAAAATACAGTTTTAGGATTGTTCACCTTTTCTTCTTTTTGTCAAAACGCGAGCTCCAGTTTCAAGTGGCTGGCACACACATCCAATGAAACCTCAGATCTATTAGAAAACTGAAGCAAACGATGATGAATCATTCAGCTTGATTCTCAAGTATCACGTCTGGTATTAACTTTCCATGTTATTAATGCCTCGGGATATCGTACAGTTGTATCTCAAACAGCCACAGCACGAACATTGGATGAAAGTGCCAAATACCAAGTTCCACCAATAATTAAGCTCTAAGAATTAACAGAATGCTAAATTACATCCTTCAAATTTTCAATAAAACAGACGCAAAGAAAGTATTAACCGCAAAGAGTTTATATTAATTGTTTGGGCTCCAATTAGTACAATAGGGCTTGGGCTCTATTGTACTTGAAGAACACGCAACCAGCTCCAAGTCACAAAAGAAAAGAAAGTGCAAATTCTTCCACAGACCCTGTGAAGAAAGGTTATAGAGGAAGAGTGTGTGCTGGGTTGTGGAAGATCAGTCACCAGCCTTTGAACTCACAGTTCTCCTACACCAAGTCTTACTGTGCCTCCTGCAAACACCAAGGTCAGCCTTGTGAGACGTCTGTTCAGGTTCTAGTTGCCGCTGGCTGCAAACTCTTGTCACATACGAGAAAAAGAAGGCTTGGAATGAGAAGCCACTCGTCCCATCAAGGCCACTCCTTCCTCAACCAGGGACTCACTCTCGTCTACAGCCCGGGAGCCATATGCAGCCCACAAACCCAACATTCAGGCCCATGAAGTCCATTGATCTAATGGGAAATAAGTTAATGGAAACGTTGATTTAAACTTTCTTTGTGGCCCGCGAAGCTCCATGGTTCACACCTAAAGGGCCCACGAAGACAAAGAGCATGGACACTTCTACTCTATAACCCTCAATACCCTTTCTCAACAGGTATTGATGCAGTTACATAAGAACAGATGTAGGCCATTCAGCCCCTCGAGCCAGTTCCACCTTGTATCTTAACTTCATTGACCCACCTAGGTTTCATATCCCTTAATACCCTTACCTAAGAAAAATATACCCTTACCTTATTGAAAGTATCAATTGACCCAGAGTTAACCCTTTCTTTCTGGTTGTCTGTGCACAGGTTGCACCATCTAATGTAAAAGAAGGGCGGTAGGGGGAGAAATTCACTATCGCCAGGAATGGGCGCTAACTTTGGAAAAGTTTGAGATTTAGTGCCAGGCGCTAATGAATCTCCCTGTACGCAAAATTCAGCGCCATCGCTCAAAGAAAGGATGGGAGCGCTAAATCAAGCGCTAACAGCCTAACTCAGTGGCGTTACACTCAAAGTGCTGACCAATTTCAGGTGCAGTCTAATCGCAAGTCATCATTGCCACAGGCTCTTTCCAGTTCGTAAAGGGGAGGTTCATTCATGCTGCAGAACCTCATTCTCCACATTGCTGCCTGTGAACCTGTGTCAGCAAACAAGAGCAGGCCAAGCCCAAGGAGTCGGACGACTCAAGCAGGTTTCATGATGGCAGATCCATGCCCCAGGGAGAGAGCCTGCAGATTTTCAGACCAAGCATTGGAGGAGTTGGTGTCCGCTGTGGAGAGATGGAGGGTGGTGCTCTACCCGGCAAGTGGCAGGAGGCCCTCGCTGCAAGTCTTCCGCGCTATGAGGAGGGAGGTAGCCCATCAGGTCTCAGGAAGCACTGTGGCCCCCAGGACCCACACACAGTGCAGGAAGAAATTTAACGACCTCACTCGGGTGGTCAGGGTGAGTTAATGCCTCAACAAATGCTACATACCACCATCTGAACCACAGTCTTCACACACTGACCAAAGTTCCACACCCCCAGCACTCACCCACCAACAATCTCTACCTACCAACACCCACATCCACATCTCACACCTTGCACACAATGACAGCTATTCAACTATGGCAGGCACATCACCCAAACACATTGCTCCACACCCACTCACACACTTTCCTTTCTCTTGAAAGCCAAGATGGCTCACAACAGGAGGGAGCAGGAGTGCACAGGCAGGGGACAAGCTGACACACAACCACTGTCTGTGCTGGAGAATAGAGTGCTGCAGATTATTGGGCACCAGGTGGTGGGCACCGTGGCCACCGGCGACGTTGACCCCCTTGGGGAGAACAACAGTATGTTCATCCCTACTCCTTCTTCTCTCATCCCACTTCC
The DNA here is from genome assembly GCF_052327205.1 of Somniosus microcephalus. Lineage (NCBI taxonomy): Eukaryota > Metazoa > Chordata > Chondrichthyes > Squaliformes > Somniosidae > Somniosus > Somniosus microcephalus. The sequence goes on along the minus strand of NC_141012.1, from coordinate 43,508,456 downwards.
CCCTCACCCCACAAGTGTTTCCCACTTTCCAGCTAATCATGCTGTATACCTGCATTTCTCCCTTCCTGCCCCTCCCCTCACCTTAACCCGACTCTTGTGCCTTTATACTTTCTGATAATGAGCAAGCACCGGAGCAGCCTGTCCCTGAGGGCACCGTAGAGAGCGCGGCGGGAGAAGAGGAGGAGGAAGAACACACCGTGTCACTGCATGTCTCACCCGCAGGCACCAGCTTAGATACTGGCACTCCGCATTCTTTAGAGGCTAGTATAGTAGCAGGATCTGCACAGGGTGATGCACCGGGGACGAGAGGGCTGCAGCAAGGCCAGGAGGAAAGGGTAGTTCGAGAGCCAGCTCCCCGGAGGGCGAGTTCGTGTGTGAGTTCTGCTGCCGAGGACTCAGATGAGGACCTCAATGGGGAGGCTTTTAGAAGCAGGGTGATGGGCATGCACACAGAGATGATAGGTGCAATGGCAAAGGTGCCTGAGAGCCTCTCGGCAATGGTAAGGAGCATGGAGGAGTCCGCCTCCAACATTGCACAAGGCTCTGCGCACACCATGGAGCCCATCATTTCCAGTCTGCAAAGGATACTAGACTCCCAGAGAGACCGTGGTGACCCAGACCTGATGCTGCGTGTGATGGGCGATGTCGCAGCCTCCATTGCAGCACAGGCGGAAGCGACGCAACGTCTTAGTGCTGTAATGCAGTCTATGCTTGGTGCCATTCAATCTCAGACTGCTCTCATGCAGTCTCAGATGGATGCCACACAAGCTCTGACTGCTGCCATCGTGGCTGGGTCTACCACCGTCAACCGAGGCTTTCACAGTGTCGCAGCAGGGCAGCAATCTGTGCTCCAACAGATTGTTAGGGATGCTGAGGTGCTGCCCCGGGGGAGTGGCAGTGGGCCAGTGGAGCAGGAACCTGCTGTCCTCTCTCAGGATGACAGCATTCCTGTTCCCACCACTGCCACTCCGCCATTGCCCTTGTCGCTGCCTGTCATCCAGCCAGCCCAGACTGCTGCCGCCCATGCTGAGGTGGTGCAGTCTACAACCGAACCTTCCAGGCCCAGAGCTGGTCGAGGGCGTCCTGCAAGGCCATCTGACGTCTCCCGCACGGACACTCAGCAGCCTTCCACCAGCCCTGCTGCAGCCACTGGACCAACACTTCATAGGAGCACTAGAGTAGGCAAAGGCACAGTAACAAGAGGCACTAAGGGATTGCACAAGGGTGACTAGTAAATATTGTTGTTGTAAAGATGTATTCACTGATTACTGATAAATTTATTAATTCACTTCGGATAATTTTGTTGTCTCTCATTTCAGCTTGGTGCTGTGATATGGCCTGCGACAGGGAGGGAATGATGGAGATATGGTGAGCAATGGGGATCTGGGGTTTAATTTATTGGAACTACAGTCTGAACGCTGATTGAGTGGCTGCCTCCTCCCTCGCTCCTATTCCGCCTCCTCCTCGTCCTCCTCATCTTCCTCGTCCTCCTCATCATCCTCCTCCTCCTCCTCTCCCTCTTCCTCCTCCTGAGGTGGTCCCGCAATCGCTGCTGGCAAGGGCTGGACCCTCATGATGGCCAGATTGTGAAGCATGCAGCACACCACGACGAAATGGGGCACCCGCTCAGCCGAGTACTGGAGGGCTCCTCCCGAGCGGTCAAGGCAGCGGAACCGTTGCTTGAGCACCGCGATGGTCTGCTCAATGATGTTCCTGATGGCGGCATGGCTCTCATTATATGAGTGCTGTGCAGGAATGTTGGGGTTGCGGAGGGGAGCCATGAGCCAGGTGGAGTGCGGATAGCCCTTGTCTCCAACCAGCTTGATGTGGAGGCTGGATGAATGCCAGCACAGGATGAAGGCATCGTGGCTGCTGCCAGGATAGTGGGCATTCAGATTGAGGATTCGCTGTCTGTGGTTGCACACCAACTGGACATTAAGTGAGTGGTAGCCTTTATGGTTATGGAAGATCTCAGGATTGTTATGCGGTGCTCACAAAGCCACGTGGGTGCAGTCAATAGCGCCCTGCACCACGGGGAATCCTGCTATTCTGGCAAAGCTACATGCACGCTCGTCCTGCTTCTCTCTGGCGATAGGAAGGAAGACTTGTATTTATATAGCGCCTTTCATGACCACCAGACGTCTCAAAGCGCTTTGCAGCCAATGAAATACTTTTGAAGTGGAGTCACTGTTGTAATGTTGGAAACACGGCAGCCAATTTGCGCACAGCAAGCTCCCACAAACAGCAATGTGAAAATGCCCAGATAATCTGTTTTTGTTATGTTGGTTGAGGGAGAATTATTGGCCAGGGCACCGGGGAAGGAAATGTAGTCCCTTCTCCTACTGTAAAGAGCCTCTGTGACCTCCCGGATGCAGCAATGGATGGCGAACTGCAAGATGTTACCTATGTCTCCAGTTGCCGACTGGAAGGATCCGCTGGCGAAGAAATTGAGGGCGACGGTGACCTTGACTGCCACTGAGAGAGCCGTGGTCGCCCTGGTCTGAGGCTCGAGGTCTGTTAGCAGGAGGTGGCAGAGTTCAGTGACCACCTCCTTGCTGAAGCGGAGCCTTCTAAGGCACTGTTCCTCGCTTAATTGGAGGTAGGGGAAGAGCTGTCGGAATACCCTCGGAGGGTGAGGCCTCCTGTTGAGAGCCCCGATGGCCCTCCTCCTCCCTCTGGCCACATGTTCCAATCTTCTCGCTGCCTGCGCTCCCTCCGCCGTAGATCCTGAAGAGAGAGGTCGACTGCCAGTACAGCCCCCATTAATGTAAGGAAGTGCAGCACTTTGATATTTTGTGGGAATAAATATAACGAACTTTTAGAAGCCGTAATTCTCCGGAGACAAAACGACCTTTAAATGATTGAATTCAACTGCTGCACAATGTCAAACCGACAAGGAAGCAGTGAAGCAGCACTAACCTGAGAGCTGTGACACATTGCTCATGATCCCTTTAAGTCGCGCCCCTGGAGCCGGCATCTGCCTGCTTGATGCCTCCTCTCCCTGTCGCTGTCGGGGCGAGTCACTTAGGCAGGGGGCGATACTCAATTTGGTAGATCGGGCACCTGTCACGATCTGCCTAGCGCTGAAGTCCCCGGCGCTAACTCATAACGGCGGCGCTACGGGGGGGGGGGGGCCGGATTTGGCGTGCGGCGCTGGATTCGCCTCGCCACAGCACTACTGCCTCAGCGCCCCGTTAGCGCCCCCACCAGGCGCTAAGGTACCGAATTTCTCCCCCGTAGATTATAATTGTGATGTGTGGCATCTAGTCTTAGCACCAGGACTGCATGAGGCAAAGAACAATTAGGGTCTCACAGCAAAATCAGAGCCCAATAACCGTGGCAAAGTGGAATTGTGCGTTTATCATGGCGAGGGATGTCCGTTCTAGTGGACTGGAACACACTTCCACTTAGGGATCCCAATATCAACATCAACCATTCCCAGTTCAGGTTACCCGTAGCCCCTCTGTGCTGCCCCTGTAACATACATTAATCACAGCCTCCATTTCCCACATCAGACATTCTTGTTGCCTGGAAACACAGCGCTTTTTAAAAAATAATTGTTCTTCGGATGTAGGCAACACTATTTATTGCCCGTCCCTAGTTGCCCCGAGCTCATTAAGAGTCAGCCACATAGTGTGGGACTGGAGTCAGGTGTGGGCCAAGCAGGGTAGGGGTTGCATTAGTCAACCATTTGAGCTTTTAACACAAACCCAGCAGCTTTTTTGGTCATTTTTTTTTTTCCTGATGTCAGCCCACAAATTACTAGAATTCAATTTCACATGTTGGGGTTTGAACTCATGACCTCTGAGTTGCTAGCCCCGTCCCACAGCCACTATACTAGCACCGTATTGACAAATGTAATTGTATTTTTTTTTGCAAGTTGTCCATTTAAACAGTCAGGTGCAGAGAAATACCAGGGAGCGAGGGGCGGGCATCAGAAAGTGGCAAAACGTATTAAAGTAATTCTTCACACGGGGTGGTAGGGGACGGGTAAATTCAAAGCTAATCTTCGGAAACAATATTTCAGTGAGTGAGCGAGTGGTCAATCTACAGGACAGGCTCCCTAGGGAAACGGTGGAAGCAGTTAGTGTTGATTCATTCAAATGCAAATGAGATAGATTTATTTCAGAAAATAATATCTTGGGATCCAGTATCTGTGTAACGTGAGACATGACGTGTGGTGAGTGCAGCAGGCTCGGGAGAAACAGGTGGCTTTGGACCCGTGGTTCCCAAAGCTCTCCACCACTGGGGGTTTGCCTCATGTCATGTCTGGGTCTGTTGTAGACTCATTGATAGAGATTGATTGCTATAATTAGTCAACAACCCCATTATCATTGTATCATGCCACTACCAGGATGGTAGAAGGTGAACTCGATTGACCTTGATCTTTCTTTGTCTAACAATTCCGATGTTCCTATGATCCTAAAATCATTGGAGAATGCTTAAAGATGGACAAGCATAAACGCTGAGACACAGAACTCGTTAGTCATTCATTATTTGTGAGGTGCTTTGCAATGTCTTGAGGACGAGATAAGGTGCTTTAAAAATGCAAGTCCTTTCTTTCTTGTTAAGAGGACAGGAGACAGAATCAAGCTTATTTTCATTGGAGAAAAGAGAATAGACGATTGAGAAGGAGACATGATCCAGGTCTTTGAAATACGTGGATAATACAGAAGAAAGGAAGTTAAGTCAAGCTGCGATTGCAGTCCTAGAGGACTGGAGTGCAATATTTGACAAGCTGCAAGTGAGACTAGGAATAAGACATTTCCACTCAGAGTATTGGACCAGTGGAATGGACTTCCATTGAAAGTAATTCATAATTTGCCATACATGTTGGTAAATGTTTTGTTCAGGTTACTGGGGCAAGGAACACCTTCCTCTTTGTCATTTAGGGGGTAATTTTAACCTGACCCACCGGGCAGGAAAGAGGCGGATTTGGGTTGGATGGTCATTTTACACCCTGTCCGATTTAACTATCGATTAAATTCAGAGAGCAAGATAACATCATTATAAGAGTACTAGAGCTAGGATTGAGGTCATTCCGACAGTACTCAATCTATGATTGGAGTAGTACCATCATTATTGGAGCACTCAATTTCTGATGGGGCACTACAGTGATTATTAGAGTACTCTATCCATGATTGAGGTATGATCATCATTATTAGCGTAGAGGTATGATTGAAACACTGCAGTCATGACTGAGGGAGTAGGTTACCTGCCTTTCCTATTGAAGATCCTTGAATATGTTCTCACCTCCTAGCTCTATGCCCATCTCTCCCGTAACTCCATATTTGAATCCCTCCAGTCTGGTTGCCACCCCTGTCACAGCACCAAGATAGCTCTTACCAAAATCACAAATGGCATTCTGTGGTGCATTATCCTTCCTAGTCTTCTTTGACCTCTCCGCAGCCTGTAATGCAATTGAGCACACTATCCTCCTCCAAAGCCATTATGGTAGGACCGCCTTTGCTTGGTTCAAACCTTACGGATCTGTTCATCGCCAGAGCATCTCTACCAATGGCTTCTCTTTCTACCCCTGTGCTGCCACCCCCAGAGTTCCCCAGGAGTCTACCTTTGGCCTCCTTGCCTTTCTCAGGGGCATCCACATGTATTGGGTGAGCTTCTGCATGTACACTGATGACACCTGGTCCACATTACCACCCAGCACATCTCTTCCCTCCATTGTCCCCGTTCCGTTCGACTGCTTCTCTGACATACCATTCTGAATGAGCCTTGGATTCCTACAGCTAAATATTGGTAAGACTGAAGCCATTGTCTTGGCCCCGCCAAAGACTCTGCTCCCTTGCCACTCCCTCACCAAATCTAGAGCCCCCTGGGTGTCAAGGAGCATACAGAGTAGGATAAGACAATTAAATGGAAGCTTATGTCAGATACCAGGAGCTCAATACTGTAGAAAGCCTAGAGGAGTACAGAAAATGCAGGGGTGAAATTAAAAAGGAAATTAGGAAAGTAAAGAGAGGACATGAAAAAAAATTGGCAAGTAAAATCAAGGAAAACCCAAAGATGTTTTATAAATACACAAAGAGCAAGAGGATAACTAAGGAAAGACTAGGGCCTATTAGAGACCAAATAGGTAACCTGTTTGTGGAGGTGTAAGACATGGGTATGATTCTTAATGAATACTTTGCATCTGTCTTCACAAAAGAGGGGGCGATGTAGACATTGTAGTTAAGAGGAGGAGTGTGAAATATTGGATGGGATAAACAGAGTGAGAAAGTAAATATTAAGGGGTTTAGCATCGTTGAAAGCAGATAAATTGCTAGGCCTGAATGAAATGTATCCCAGGATAGTAAGAGAAGCAAGGGACGAAATAGCAGAGGCTCTGACCATCATTTTCCAATCCTCTCTGGCTACAGGCATAGTGCCAGAGGACTGGAGGACTACTAACATTGTACCTTAGTTTAAAAAGGGTGTAAGGGATAGGCCGAGTAATTACAGGCCAGTCAGCCTAACCTCGGTGGTGGGCAAATTATTGGAAAAAGCTCTGAGGGACAATACTAATCGTCATTTAGAAAGGCACGGATTAATCAAGGACAGTCAGCATAGATTTGTTCAGGGAAGGTTGTGTCTGACTAATTTGATTGAATTTTTTCAGGAGATAACAAGGATGTTGATGAGGGTAGTGTGTTTGATGTAGTCTACATGGATTTTAACAAGGCTTTTGACAAGGACCCAAATAGCAAACTGGTCAGAAAAGTAAAAGCCCATGGGATCCAAGGAAATATGGCAAGTTGGATCCAAATTTGGCTTAGTGGCAGGAATCAAAGTGTAATAGTCGATGAGTGTTTTGGTGACTAGAAGGCTGTTTCCAGTGGGATTCTGCAGGGCGCAGTGTAAGGCTCGCAAAATTACACAATTTCCCCCAAAGTAAGAAAGAAGAGATATTGGACTGTTTGAATTAATATTGGGCCAAAGGGATTTAAAAATCAAAACCCCAGGAAGATTTGGCTGGTTTAAAAGGCATGTTCAGGCCTGTGGAAAACTGTGACAAAGGGGAAGTGGGATGGGCCCCCCGAAACACAAGCAGTTTGAGTATTGGGCCATCTGGGAATGTTCTAATGTTCTGGGCCACCCCAACCTTTACATAAAGACAATAAAAACTGTTCCCGCCGAAACTCACAGAGCCACCAAGTACATGAATAAAACAATACATGCCAACAGTCAACAAAAGAAAGAACATGGCCCAGCAGGAAACAACAATCAAACAGCAGTTCAAAACCAATCAGACAGTTTTCCAAAACGTTTTACACATTTTAAACTGGTTTCAAGGCAATCCCAAAACCAGTTAAAGGCCAATTAAAGCTAGATGGACCATCCCCGAAGTTCATTAAAGTTAGATGGGCCATCACCGGAGCTCGTTAAAGATTTAAAACATATTAAGAATAACGAGCCTGCCAAAATTGACAAAGGAATCAGAGATTTGGCGGTCAGATAAGCCAGGCCTCAAACCAGTATAATTGAGGCCTGCTTGCTCAGTCAGTACTGTTCACATTCAGTTCAGCAGTGAGAGAGCATCAGTGAGTCGTTACGCAGAAAGAAAGCTCAAATTCAGTACAGGAGAGAAAGTACGGTTCAGGAAAAGATATCATCATTACCGTACTTTAGTCGGAGAATCGGAGACTTGAATGAAACAGAAGGAAAAGGAAATCGCGGCAACCAAAGGCTTCAAGAAACCAACAACTACCAATATTACCACCAACCAGGTAATACTGGGCCACTGCGACCAACAAGAAACCAACCACCGAAAATTCGAAAATCAAAACTTGTTTCCACTCTACAGGTTAGTCTGACTTACCCCCGGGTAAGATTTGATGCAAAAAACCCTAAAAACTTTACCTAACCAAAGAAAATTGGGTACTTACCCGATACATCCAACTACGCAGCTAACCGCATCAGCGGACAAACCCAAACTGAAGACCCAACGCAGGTGCAGTCTTCTACCATGTCCGGGGTACGGCAGGCCCCAACCGCCACAACTAAGGAGAACCCCGAAATCGCGAACCTCTACAATCTGTCAAGAAAGTCGTTTGGTGAGCATTTCCTGGTCCTCTGGATTTCAGCCTAGTTAGGATAGTGGGGTTGGGAGGGTAAGGGATTTTTTTTGTCCATTGTAATTCTCCCTCGCATATTCCGAATGTTCCCCACCCTTTTAGAGTATAAGTTTTATTGTATTGTATATTTTCCTGTCTCAAAATAAAGATCTCAATTCTTTTGACCAACCCAGGTGTCTGTTGCAATTTCATTACACCCCCAAATAAGTCCAAAGTCTAGAACCAAGGGAGTGGGAGCGATTCGAACCACTCAGGGAGTCAGAGGTGAAGCTGACCACACACGCCACCCCTTACAGCAGTACTAGCTCCCTTGCTTTTCATCGTATCTATCAATGATTTAGATTTAAATGCAAGGGGCATAAGAATGTATGAACAGAAGAATTGGGAGCAGGAATCGGCCACTTGGCCCCTCAAGCCTGCTCCACCATTCAATAAGATCATGGCTGATCTTCGACCTCAACTCCACTTTCCTGCCCGATCACCAAAACCCTTAATATTCAAAAATCCCCTAGAGTCCAAATCCCCCTCAGAATTTTATATGCTTCAATGAGATACCTCTCATTCTTAACTCCAGAGAGTACAGGCCCAATCTACTCAATCTCTCCTCAAAGGACAACCCTCTCATCCCAGGGATCAACCTCGTGAACCTTTGTTGCACCGCCTCTAAGGCAACTATATCCTTCCTCAGATAAGGAGACCAAAACCGTGCACAGTACTCCAGGTGTGGTCTCACCAAGGCCCTGTACAATTGTAGCAAGTCTTCCTTACTCCTTGTATTCCAACCCCCTTGCAATAAAGGCCAATAAGCCATTCGCCTTCCTAATTGCTTGCTGTACCTGCATGCTAACTCTCTGGGTTTCCTGTACAAGGATACCTAAATCTCTCGGAACATCAACATTTAATAGTCAGTCTCCATTTTTAAAAATTCTATTTTCCTATTCTTGCTACCAAAGTGAATAACCTCACATTTCCCTGCATTATACTCCATCTGCCACCTTATTGCCCACTCACTTAATCTGTTTATATCCCTTTGCCGGTACTTTATGTCCTCCTCACAGCTTCCCATCTTGCTTTGTATCATCAGCAAACTTGGAAACATTACACTCGGTCCCTTCATCTAAGTCATTAATATAGATTGTGAATAGCTGAGGCCCAAGCACTGGTCCTTGAGGCACTCCACTAGTTACAGCCTGCCAACCCAAAAATGACCCATTTATCCCTACTCTCTGTTTTCTGTCCATTAACCAATCCTCTATCCATGCTAATATATTACCCCCAACCCCATGAGCCCTTATCTTGTATAACAGCTTTTCATGTGGCTCCTTATTGAATGCCTTTTGGAAATCCAAATAAACTACATCCACTGGTTACCCTGCTAGTCCAAAACTCTAATAAATTTGCTCACTCATCATCCACTTCCTTACTGATCTACATTGGCTCACAATGTACCAACAACTCAAATTTTACATTATTTTCCTGACCCCTCCTATCTCTGTGATCTCCTGAAGCCTTATGACCTCACCAGAATTCTCCATTCCTCTGACAGCTACGGAGCATCCTCTCTCCCTTCACCCCACCATTGATGTCATGCCTTCATTTGCCTTGGCTCCATTCTCTGGAACTCTCACCATAAATGCCTGCACCTCTCCACCTTCCTCCCCACCTTTAAGTCCCTCCTTAAAACTTACCTCTTTGACAAAGACTTTGGTCTTCTCTCGTAAACTCTCCCTCATTGGCTCAGTGCCCATTTCGCGCCACCCCACTGTGAAGTGCCTTGGGATGCTTTTCCTCTGTTAAAGGTGCTATAAACGCAAGTTGTTGTTGTTGAATGTGTTGGCCTTTCACGGGACTGCAATGTAAGGGTCTTGAATGCAATGTAAGGGTGTTGAATGTGTTGGCCTTTCACGGGACTGCAATGTAAGGGTCTTGAATGCAATGTAAGGGTGTTGGATGTGTTGGCCTTTCACAGGACTGCGATGTAAGGGTCTTGAGCATTGACACGAGCAGTCTTTCTGACGTTCATTGTCTTGGCAAAGGCTCTCCCGAGTCCTTCGAACCTTTCATGTAGCAGAATCCCATGTCGCTCTGCCAGATGGGACCATATGGGCTGGCACTGTGCTGCTTCACATTGATCATCACTTTCATCTGTAATAGAGGCCAATGTATCCGGCCTTGGCAAACAGTTCTAATCCTCGCAGCAGTGCCCAAATGTGGTATGCATTATTTCTACAAGGTTCTGCTAAATGACTAAGGAAAACAATTTCGCCACTAAGTAATTTATAAACCAGTCACTTGCAGATGTGAAATTCTTACGTTATTTTTCATTCCATTGTTTATGATTGTTTAATATGAGGCAATCCTTTCAATGCCAACACTTTGGCCTTCATGTAGAAATGTTAGCTGGAATAATGTCACTGTAACAAAATCTCCAATTACACAGAAAATAATACAAAGGAACAGCTGATATATTGCACAGCTTAAGATGGATATTTTCTTCTCCCTATTATGCCGAAACAATCGCATTGATTAAGAACGTCTGTTGAAGCTTCAGTGGTTTTCAGTTTTCTATCCTTAAGGATTAAGGTCATGAGATGTTTTTGGAGACACAGGCCTAGAAATTTGGTTGTGGGTTCGCCAGGGCTTTAGCGCCGGAAATTTAGCGCCGGCACTAAGTCCCCCTGCGCACGCCAAAAATTCAGTAGCGCCGCGCCCAAATGGCTGCCGGCGCTACTAGAGGGTGTCAGCGCCTCGAAATGGGCGCTGAGTGCCGCATTGCGGCGCAATTCCGGCGCTGCGGCACCCGATGCGGTGCGGCAGGCTGGGGAAGTGCAGGCCTCCTCCTTCAGTTAAGGAGGAGCTGCCTGCACCCGCCCGCTGGCCGTTCAAATGTTCAGAAAAATGAGCCCGGCACCTCGGACAAGTGCCGGGCTTGCAGGCCAGACGCATCTGTTCCGCGGGGGGGGGGTGGAGGAGTCTGGGGAGGGAGGTGCGGGCAGGCGGCCGGCGGGAAAGCGGCCGGCTGCCGCGCGACCTTAATGCGCCGGCGCTAACTCCTGCAAGACTCGGTTGCCAAAGTCTTAGTTGCGGCTGCCACGGGCGAGGCGGCCGCAACTCAATTTCGGCGCTGGGGCCCGTCACCACGGCAACCGGGACGCTGCGCACACCGATGACGTCATCGGTGCCGGCGCAGCGCAACCGGTGTAACGCCGACAGAAGGGCCCCACTGAATTTGCCAACTGGCCATAACTCCGGCGCTAGGCCCTCCAGCGCCCCAAATGGGGCGCTAAGCCTACTGAATTTCTAGGCCACAGTGTAACCAGGAGCAGGTTTTTGTACTTGGCTAAAGGAGGCGGCGGCCATGTGGAGTTGAGCGTCCAATCCAATCCGTGGTTGTCTACTCAGAAGGGGTAGGTGACCTCATCGGTGATAGGAACAGGAGGAGGCCATTCAGCCCCTCGAGCCTGTTCCACCGTTTAATTAGATCATGGCTGATCTGTATCTTAACTCCGTCGACCTGCCTTGGTTCCGTACCGAGAGTTGCCAACACTGGTTGGAAATATTCCTGGAGGTTTAATCAGTTAACATCCTGCCTCCAACAGTCCCGCCTGTCAAACAGCCATAGAAACATAGAAACATAGAAGATAGGAGCAGGAGTAGGCCATTCGGACCCTCGAGCCTGCTCCGCCATTCAGTGAGATCATGGCTGATCATCCAAATTCAGTACCCTGTTCCTGCCTTCTCGCCATATCCCTTGATCCCTTTAGCCTTAAGAAATATATCCAACTCCTTCTTGAATATATTTAATGAATTGGCCTCTACTGCCTTCTGTGGTAGAGAATTCCACAGGTTCACCACTCTCTGGGTGAAGAAATTCCTCCTCATCTCTGTCCTAAATGGCCTACCCCTTATCCTTAGACTGTGACCCCTGGTTCTGGACTCCCCTGCCATCGGGAACATCCTTCCTGCATCTAGTTTGTCTAGTCCTGTTAGAATTTTATAAGTTTTGATGAGATCCCCTCTCATTCTTCTAAACTCCAGCGAGTACAAGCCCAATCGACCCAATCTCTCCTCATACGTCATTCCTGCCATCCCAGGTATCAGCCTGGTGAATCTTTGCTGAACTCCTTCCATGGCAAGAACATCCTTCCTCAGATAAGGCGACCAAAACTGCACACAATACTCAAGATGTGGTCTCACCAAGGCCCTGTACAACTGCAGCAAGACATCCTTGTTCCTGTACTCAAACCCTCTCGCTACGAAGGCCAACATACCATTTGCCTTCTTCACCGCTTTTCCTCCCATCATCATTTTTGTTATAACTAATAAACACTAGCGTTCAAAGAAAAGAAAAATACACCATGTTTTTAATGCCTTTATGATTTTTCTCCCCAGTTGCTTGCAGCAGAGCTCAAGAGATTCTAATCTCTAATTCCTGGAGACTCCAGACCAATCCTGGAGAGTTGGCAACCCAATCCGTTACCCATGCCTAACAAAAATCTAGCAATCTTAGTTTTGAAACTTTCAATTGACCCCCAGCCTCGACACCTTTTTAGGGGAGAGATTTCCAGATTACCGCTACCCTTTGTGTGAAGTGGAGGGGTCGAGAGAGGTGATGGTGAGGCAGAGGGACAGGATTTAGCTAGCTTTTATTTTTCATTTGTTCTTGTGACGGGGGTGAAGTGGGCAAAGGCCCATTTATTGCCCATCCCTAGTTGCCCTTGAACAGGTGGTGGTGGGCCTTCTCCTTAAACCACTGGAGTCCGTTTGGTGAAGGTGCTCCCACAGTGCTGTTAAGTAGGGAATTCCAGGATTTTTACCTAGCAATGATGAAGGAACGGCAACATATGTCCACGTCAAGATGGTACATGACTTGGAGGGAAACTTAGAGGTGATGGCGTTCCCATCGCATTGCTGTTGTTGTTCTTCTTGGTGATAGAGGTCGCGGGGAGGGCGGGAGGGGCTGTCGCAGTATCCTTGGTGAGTTGCTGCAGTGCTTCCTGTTAATCATACATACTGCAGTCACAGTGGGCCAATGGTGGTGGAGGAGGAGGAGGTGGAGATTGGGTCCAATGGCGGGGACACCAATCAAGTGAGTTCCTCTGTTAAGGATGGTGTTGAGCTTCTTGGGTGTTATTGTGGCTGCACCATCCAGGCGCGTGGTGAATATTCCATCACACTCCTGACTTGATCCTTGTAGATGGTGAAGAGGATTTGATGAGGTCAGGAGATGAGCCACTTATCGCAGAATACCCAGCCTCTGTAATGCTCTTGTGGCCACTGTGTTGATATGTCTTGGTCAATGTTGACCACCCCCAGGTTGTTTATGAACGGGGATTTGGCGATGATGGTGCCATTAAAAGTCAAAGCAGGTGGCTGGGCTTTCTCTTGTTCAAGATGGTCATTGCCAGACATTATGTGACACAAATGTTACCTGCCACTTGTCAGCCCAATTCTGGATGTTATCTCTCTCCTGTTGTAGGCTGACATGGGCTGCTTCAATATCAGAGGGGTTGTGAATGAAACTGAGCACTGTGGAGTTATCAGGAACATAAGAACATAAGAAATAGGAGCAGGAGTCGGTCATTTGGTCCCTCGAGCCTGCTCTGCCATTCAACAAGATCATGGCTGATCTTTTACCTCAACTCCACCTTCCCGCGCTATCCCCATATCCCTTAATTCCCTTCGTTCCCAAAAATGTATCGATCTCTGTCTTGAATATACTCAACGACTGAGCATCCACAGCTCTCTAGGGTAGAGAATTCCAAATATTCGCAACCCTTTGAGTGAAGAAATTTCTCCTCATCTCAGTCCTAAATGGCTGACCCCTTATTCTGAGACTGACCCCGTGTTCTAGATTCCCCAGCCAGGGGAAACATTTACCCAGCATTAACCCTGTCAAGCCCCTTAAGAATGTTGTATGTTTCAATTAAATCACCTCTCATTCTTCTAAACTCTAGGGAATATAGGCCTAGTCTACTCAACCTCTCCTCATAGGACAATCCCCTCATCCCAGGAACCAGTCTGGTGAACCTTGGCTGCACTCCCTCTAAGACAAGCATGCCTTTCCTTAAGTAAAGAGACCAGAACTGTACACAGTGCTCCAGGTGTGGCCACACCAATGCCCTGTATAATTGTAATAAGACTCTAATCCCTTTGTAACAAAGGCTAACATACCATTTACTTTCCTAATTGCTTGCTGTACCTGCATGTTAACTTCCTGTGATTCATATACAAAGACACCCAGGTCCCTCTGAGTGCAAACATTTCCCAGTCTCTCACCATTGAAAAAATATTCTGCTATTTTGTTTTTCCTACCAAAGTGGATAACTTCACACTTCCCCACATTGTATTCCATTTGCATTGTTCTTGCCCACTCAGGCAACCTGTCTATATCTCTCTGTAGCCTCTTTGCGTCCTCCTCAAAGCTTACCATCCCACCTAACTTTGTATCATCAGCAAACTTGGATACGTTACACTCAGTCCCTTCATCTAAGCCATTAATATAGATTGTAAATACTGCAGCTGAGGCCCAAGCACTGATCCTTGCGGTATCCCGCTAGTTACAGTCTGCCAATCTGAAAAAGTCCTGTTTATTCCTACTTTCTGTTTTCTGTCCATTAACCAATCCTCAATCCATGCTAATATATTACTCCCAATACCATGAGTCCTAATTTTGTGTAATAACCTCTTGTGTGGTACCTTATAGAAAGCTTTTTGAAAATCCAAATACACCACATCCACTTGCTCCCCCTTATCCATCTTAGTTACATCTTCAAAAAATCTAACAAATTTGTCAATCACAATTTCCCTTTCATAAAGCCATGTTGAATCTGCCTAATCATATTGCGATTTTCTAAGTGTCCTATTACCACGTCCCTAATAATAGATTCTAGCATTTTGCCTACTACTGATGTCAGGCTAACTGGACTATAGCTCCCCGTTTTTTCTCTTCCTCCTTTCTTAAATAGCGGGGTTATGTTTGCTACATAGAAACATAGAAACATAGAAGATAGGAGCAGGAGTAGGCCATTCGGCCCTTCGAGCCTGCTCCGCCATTCAACGAGATCATGGCTGATCATCCAATCCTTGAGAACTGTTCTAGAATCTAGAGAATCCTGGAAGATTAATCCCAGTGCATCCACTATCTCTGCAGCTACCTCTTTTTAACCCCTCTTTTAAAGGAAGTAGTCCCACTCCTGACCTTACGAGAGAGGGAAGGTAATAATGAAGCAGCTTGGGTCGAGGCCACATCCATGAGGAACTCCTGCAATGCTGTCCTGGGGCTGTGACGGCTGGCCTCTAACAACCACGGCCATCTTCCTTTGCATGTGGCATGACCCCCCAACCATTAGAGGGGGATTCCCTTTGACCCCCAGTGACTTCAGTTTTGCTGGAGCTCCTTACTGCCAGGCTTGATGTCGTGGGTAGCTACTTTCACCTGTCCTCCGGTATTCAGCTCTTGAATCCATCTCTGGATCAAGACTCTGATGCTGTCTGGAACCGAGGTTGTGATACTCCCCATGATAAATAGCCTTCTGGCACTCACTTACACATGAAGGGGACTGCTAGTGATGGTGGAGCCACACTCCTCTAGTCACACCTTCTGGAGGGAATGGGAAAAAAGGGAGAAACAATTGGACAGCTGAAATACTTCTGGCACTGCATCATAGTGATGGCTGTATAGTTAAAAACATCACTAAGCAAATTCATACTTTAGGAAATATATATGGCAATTAATGAACGGGCAGAAGAGTGAGAATATAAGAACATAAGAAATAGGAGCAGGAGTCGGCAATTCGGCCCTTCGAGCCTGCTCCGCCATTCAATAAGATCTTGGCTGATCTTCTACCTCATCTCCACTTTCCTGCACTATCCCCATGTCCCTTGATTCCCTTAATGTTCAAAAATCTATCGATCTCTGTCTTGAATATACTCAACGACTGAGCCTCCACAGCCCTCGGGTACAGAATTCCAAAGATTGACCACCGTCTGAGTGAAGAGATTTCTCCTCATCTCAGTCCTAAATGGCCGACCCCTTATTCTGAGACTGTGACCCCTGGTTCTAGACTCCCCAGCCAGGGGAAACATCCTCCCTGCATCTACCCTGTCAAGCCCTGTAAGAATTCTGTATGTTTCAATGAGATCACCTCTCATTCTTCTAAACTCTAGAGAATATAGGCCTAGTCTACTCAATCTCTCCTCATAGGACAATCCCCCCATCCCAGGAACCATTCTGGTGAACCTTCGTTGCACTCCCTCTGTGGCAAGTATTTTTTTTTAATTTGTTCATGGGATGTGGTCGGCGCTGGCAATGCCAGCAGTTATTGCCCATCACTAATTGCCCTTGAGAAGGTGGTGGTGAGCCGCCTTCTTGAACTGCTGCAGTCCGTGTGGTGAAGGTACTCCCACAGCGCTGTTAGGGAGGGAGTTCCAGGATTTTGACCCAGCGACGTTGAAGGATCGGCGATATACTTCTAAGTCAGGATGGTGTGTGACTTGGAGGGGAACTTGCAGGTGGTGGTGTTCCCAGGCGCCTGCTGCCCTTGTCCTTCTAGGTGGAAGTGGTCGCGGGTTTGGGAGGTGCTGCCGAAGAAGCCTTGGTGAGTTGCTGCAGTGCATCTTGTAGATGGTACACACTGCAGCCACGGTACGCCGGTGGTGGAGGGAGTGAATGTTTAAGGTGGTGGATGTGATGCCAATCAAGCGGGCTGCTTTGTCCTGGATGGCGTCGAGCTTCTTGAGTGTTGTTGGAGCTGCACTCATCCAGGCAAGTGGAGAGTATTCCATCACACTCCTTACTTGTGCCTTGTAGATGGTGGAAAGGCTTTGGGGAGTCAGGAGGTGAGACACTCGCCGCAGAATACCCAGCCTCTGACCTGCCTTAGGAGACCAAAACTGTACACAATACTCCAGGTGTGGTCTCACCAGGGCCCTATATAATTGCAGTAAGACATCTTTACTCTTATACTCAAATCCTCTTGTAATCAAGCCCAACATACCATTTGCTTTCCTAATTGTTTGCTGTACCTGCATGTTAACTTTCAGTGATTCGTGTACAAGGACACCCAGGTCCCTCTGAACACCAACATTTCCCAATCTCTCATCATTTAAAAAATACTCTGCTTTTCTATTTTTCCTACCAAAGTGGATAACTTCACATTTCTCCACATTATATTCCATTTGCCATGTTCTTGCCCACTCACTGAGCTTGTCTATACCCCATTGAAGCCTCCTTGCATCCTCCTCACAACTTACATTCCACCCAGCTTTGTATCATCAGCAAACTTGGATATATTACATTTGGTCCCCTCATCCAAATCATTGATGTAGATTGTGAATAGCTGAGGCCCAAGCACTGATCCTTGCGGGACCCCACTAGTCACAGCCTGCCAACCTGAAAATGACCCGTTTATTCCTACTCTCTGTTTTCTGTCCGTTAACCAAGCCTCAGTCCATGCTAGTATATTACCCCAATCCCATGAGCCCTAATTTTGTTTAATAACCTCTTGTGTGGCACCTTATCGAGTGCCTTCTGAAAATCCAAATACACCACATCCACTGGTTCCCCCTTATGTATTCTGCTAGTTACAACCTCAAAAAACTCTAACAGATTTGTCAAACACGATTTCCCTTTCATAAATCCGTGTTGACTCTGCCCAATCCTATTATTTTCTAAGTGCCCTGTTACCACGTCCTTGACAATAGATTCTAGCATTTTCCCTACTGCTGATGTCAGACTAACTGGTCTGTAGTTCCCTGTTTTCTCTCTCCCTCCTTTTTTAAATAGTGGGGTTACATTTGCTACCTTCCAATCCACGGGAACCGTTCCAGAATCTATGGAATTTTGGAAAATGACAACTAATGCATTCACTATCTCTATAGCCACCTCTTTCAGAACCCTAGGATGTAGACCATCAGGTCCTGGGGATTTATCGGCTTTCAGTCCCATTAATTTCTCCAGTACTATTTTTTTACTAATACTCATTTCTTTCAGTTCCTCACTCTCGCTAGAGCCTTGGTTCTCCACTATCTCTGGGAAGTTTTTTGCGTCTTCTTCTATGAGAACTAACACAAAGGGCTCGAATTTCCAAGCCCCGTGGAGGCGGGTTTGGAGGCGGGAGTGGTGGGAAAATTGCAGAATCGGGGGCAGGAACCCATCCCGCCCCCAACCCGCCTCCATGCCAATGTCCCAGGAGGTGGGTATCCGACCTGTGCTGGGAGCCGCCTCCCCGAGGCGGGAAGGGGATTAGTGCCAATTAACAGTTTTTTGCCTAATCCCTATTTTTAGCCCTGAAGTGCGGGCTTCCCGATGGCTCCGAACCATGGCAAGTTAGCGAGGCGGACCGTCGGTCTGCAGGGGTTGGAGGGGTCGAGATGTCCGTTGTGCAGGTGAGTGATGGGTGCATGTGTGCAGAGGTAAGTGTGTGAGGTAAGTGTAAAGTGTTTTAATAAGTTTTACTTACCTTTACTTTCTCCTGCAGGCTTCCTCCCTTCAGTTCTCGGGAGTCCCTCATCTCACCGGCACAGAAAGCAGAATGGCCGCTGAACTGTCAAAAGCTGCAGCCTCTGCTTTCTGGTCTGGAGAGATCTCTAACTGAGTCTGAGTAGAAGGACTCAAGTTAGAAGACAGATTGTCAGTGTTTGACAGCTTCACAGAGCTGTCAAACGCTGATTTTTCATCTGACAAAAGCTCTTGACAGATGAAATGTCAATCGCTGACGTCACCAGTAACCAGGTGTCCCTTAATTGGCCTGCTGAGCCCACTGGATGGGCTTAACAAGGTCAATCAAGGGAAAATAGCGTGGGTTGGCCACAAGTCGATGGAGGCGGGACTACAACCCAAAAAGTGGGAGTCCCGCCTCCATCACGTCCCCATTGATAAATTCGAGCCCAAAGTATGTGTTTAATTTCTCTGCCATTTCCTTATTCCCCATTATAATTTCTCCTGTCTCAGCCTGTAAGGGACCCACATTTACTTTCACTATCTTTTCCTTTTTACACACCGATAGAAACTTTTACAGTCTGTTTTTATGTCTCTCGCTAGTTTACTCTCGTATTCTATTTTCCCTTTCTTTATCAATTTCTTGATCCTCCTTTGCTGAATCCTAAAATCCTCCCAATCCTCAGGCTTACTACTCTTTTTGGAAACATTATAAGCCTCTCCCTTTCATCTAATACTATCTTTAACTTCTCTTGTTAGCCACAGTTGGACCACTTTTCCTGTGGGGTTTTTGTGCCTTAAAGGAATGTATATTTGTTGTAAATTATGTATTAATTCTTTAAATGCTAGCCAGTAATGCATAGTGAGGAAGGCATTAAACCTAATTCCAATTTGATAGCTGGGCTCCTGGCCCAGTGTCGGAGAATCGGGCACAAGGGGACAGCTTGCCCAGTTAGCAGAAATCCCAATTTTCCCACACGTAAAATGGATGGCTGAAAAATCGCCACAGGTCAGACGCACTGACCTTCACACACAGTTTTCCGAGCGAGGCTCTACGCTGGGAACGGAATCTCACAATTTCGGGTTTCTGGTGCTCAAAGGCACGAAAGGACAACCTGGTTTATTCAAGTGAGATCCATGGGATGAAATTGGCCTTGGCCAGTGGCAGTGGGCGATCGCGAATCGAAAGCCCGTTTCACACCGCGCCCAATTTTCAGTTACGTTGAAGTCAATAAAAAAGAAATTCAGATGCGGTGTAAAACAGGCTTCTGGGGTGAAAAATTCAGGATCGCCCCGTTTGGGGCGCGATTATCGGCCGTGTGCAAAGTTTAGCGCCTGGCGCTAATTATCGCTTCCAACGGCAAACTTGGCTTTTATCGCCCCTGGAGATGATTGGAGCATTAAATCAGGTGCTTCACACCTGTCTTAAGGCGCAAAGGCCGAGCAGCGAGGCGCTACCTCAGAGCGCTGGCGAAGCTCATGTGATGTCAGTCAGCAATGGAACACAGACACACTGGCGCCGGCCAGTTCTTAAAGGGGAGTTCTGACGAAAGGTCATCGACCTGAAACGTTAGCTCTGTTTCTTTCTTCACAGATGCTGCCTGACCTGCTGAGTTTCTCCAGCATTTTCTGTTTTTATCTTAAAGGGGAGGGTTGATTTTGCTTTCCATCCACATCCTGCTCATTGCAGCCTTGAATCTCGGCCTGGAGAGACCTGTACATCAAATCTGCTGGAAAGAACAATGGGGAGTCACAGGGAAAGAGCTCAGAGTGCAGCCCCCACAGTCTCTTCTAAATAGATGCAAGGAAGGGCAAATCAAAATGAACCTGCAAAGTGCTGCTCAGTACCCAAAACTCCTTCACACAGCGTTGAATCTCTCCAGAAGTCTCTCTCTCTCTCTCTGAATGCGTGGTGCAAAAATGTCACCAACAAAAAAAGGCAGGAAGCGGTCGCCTTTAAATAGCGCTCCCCCAGTCCCTTTCTGACTGCAAAACGCTCCCCTCAACCTGTCGTTGCTAGCGGCAGGCAGTAAGGCAGGGGCCGCCACTCAATATCTGGTCCCGGGCGCTACCGGGGCGTTGCGCACTCAACTGACGTCACGATCAGCCGGCGCAGGAGATCGTGGCGGTAGTGTTTAGCGCCGCCGCAAAATGTCTAGTTAATTTCGCGAGCGGCGCAAACATCGCCGCACCCGGGCGCTAACGGGAGGTGCAAACCAACTGAATTTTTCCCCCTGATTCGCTATCGGGTTACTGACGAAGACCAGTTGCATCCTCCTCCTCCTATTCCAAGCTCTAATAATTGTCTTGATTGGTGTTTCAGTTCAACCTCTGCTATGAATTAACGCCGTGTTTAATATGACATTAATAATGCAAAGTTCTGGTAATTACCATAAGAATTGGATCTCCACCTGTGTATGTGTTTATAAATCTCCAGAGGTTCCTGGATATCTGACTCCCAGTCCTTCAGGGAAGCCTGGTTGCATTGCTGCAGACAGAATATTGAATCAGTGCAGTGATCAGGGGAGGCTTGCCTGAAACATTAGGGGTCGGCATAGTCTGCAGAGGCAATGTGGGATCATCCCAGACAGATACAGACATCTTGTGAAATCCCAGCCACTAGTGACAGGTCTACTCCATCAGTTTCATCAAAGAGCCGGCCAATCCTGAGACCACACTGGAGCACTATGGACCTGCCCAGCTCGGGTAGCTGATTGCCCGGCATGCCCCAGGGATTGATTGTTTCCAATATCCAGGAATATCAACATAGAGCCGACAAGACCCCATATAGACTCTGCACGCCTTCCAACACCAAGTGGGATGGTCACTAATTGATTATTAAGTAACTGACCAGTACAGATTTGAAATAAAAACAGAAAATGTTGGAAATACTCAGCGGGTTAGGCAGCATCTGTGGAGAGCGAAACAGGGTTTTTTTTTATTCGTTTATGGGATGTGGGCGTCGCTGGCAAGGCCAGCATTTATTGCCCATCACTTATTGCCCTTGAGAAGGTGGTGGTGAGCTGCCTTCTTGAACCGCTGCAGTCCGTGTGGTGAAGGTGCTCCCACAGTGCTGTTAGGGAGGGAGTTCCAGAATTTTGACCCAGTGACGATGAAGGAACGGCCAATATACTTCTAAGTCAGGATGGTGTGTGACTTGGAGGGGAACTTGCAGGTGGTGGTGTTCCCATGCGCCTGCTGCCCTTGTCCTTCTAGGTGGAAGAGGTCGCGGGTTTGGGAGGTGCTGCCTGATACGCTTATCAATTACTTCATAAAAGGTGATGAGTCGAAGAAGAGATGATGAGTCGAAAGAAGAGATGAATAAGGCTTTTATTAGCTAAGAAGAGACCATGCTTCTTCGTGAGTGACTGAACAAGTCTGAACGAAACCCACACAGTGGTGGGTGGAGTCAGCTGAGGCATGCCTCCATACACAGCGCCACCCAGAGGTGGCAATATACAATACAGTGGTTTACCACATTCACCCCTTGTTTAATGTGAAGTCCGGCGGGGTGAAGGGTACTACAAGTTAAGTCTATCAGGAGGCCTTGTCTGACGTCCTGATCGTCGTGGTGGCGGCGGTGGTGTTGCAGCATCCGACGTCGGGTCTGGTGTCTGGGTGGTTGGCGAAGATTCCTGGGGCTTTGGCATGCCGTCTGCAGGGGTTGGGTTGGGAGGGGTGGTGGGGGATAACAGTGGTAAGGGGGATAACGGTGGTAAGGGGGATAACGGTGGTAATTCAGGGGTACCCGAGGGTGCGAGATCTCGTATGGAGACCGTGTCCTCCCGCCCGTCTGGGTATGTCACCCAGGCATACTGGGGGTTGGCGTGTAGGAGGTGCACCCGCTCGACCAGGGGGTCCGTTTTATGCGTCCTCACGTGCCTCCGCAGTAGGACGGGCCCAGGAGAAGTCAACCATGCCGGTAGCGAGGTTCCCGATGTAGACTTCCGGGGGAAAACGAACATTTTCTCATGAGGGGTCGCATTAGTGGCAGTACAAAGCAGTGACCGAATGGAGTGAAGCGCTGCAGGGAGGACCTCCTGCCAGCGGGAGGTCGGAAGGCCCTTAGATTTTAGTGCTAAGAGGACTGCCTTCCAAACCGTCGCATTCTCCCTTTCCACCTGGCCGTTACCCCGGGGGTTGTAACTGGTGGTCCTGCTCGTGGCGATACCTCTTGTTAGCAGGTACTGCCGAAGTTCGTCGCTCATGAACGATGAGCCCCTGTCGCTATGTATATAGCTGGGGAACCCGAACAGAGCGAAGATGTCATTCAGACACTTGATGACCGTGGTACTGGTCATGTCTGGGCAAGGGATGGCAAAGGGGAAACGGGAGTACTCATCAACTATGTTGAGGAAGTACACATTGCGGTCAGCGGAGGGGAGGGGCCCTTTAAAATCGACGCTCAGGCGTTCGAAGGGGCGGGTGGCCTTGATCAGGCTTGCTCTGTCCGGCCTATAGAAGTGCGGTTTGCACTCGGCGCAGATTTGGCAGCTCTTGGTCATGGTCCTGACCTCCTCGATGGAGTAGGGCAGGTTACGGGATTTGATAAAATGGAAAAACCTGGTGACCCCCGGGTGGCAGAGGTCATTGTGGAGGGACTGCAGCCTATCACTCTGCGCGTTGGCGCATGTACCACGTGATAGGGCATCTGGGGGCTCATTGAGTTTCCCTGGCCGATACAAGATATCATAATTGTAGGTGGAGAGTTCGATTCTCCACCTCAAGATCTTGTCGTTCTTGATTTTACCCCTCTGCTTATTATTAAACATAAAAGCTACTGAACGCTGGTCAGTGAGCAGGGTAAATCGTTTCCCGGCCAGGTAATGCCTCCAGTGACGCACCGCTTCTACAATAGCCTGGGCCTCCTTTTCGACGGAGGAGTGTCTCGTCTCGGGGCCCTGGAGGGTCCTTGAGAAAAAGGCCACGGGTCTGCCCGCCTGGTTAAGGGTCGCGGCTAGGGCGAAGTCGGAGGCATCGCTCTCCACTTGGAAGGGGATGGACTCATCCACCGTGTGCATTGCGGCCTTCGCGATATCGTTCTTGATAAGAGTGAAGGCTGCACACGCCTCTGGTGTCAGGGGGAAGGAGGTGGCTTTGATGAGGGGCCTAGCTTTGTCTGCATAGAGGGGCACCCACTGGGCGTAGTAGGAGAAAAACCCCAGGCATCTCTTCAGTGCTTTTTGGCAGTGGGGAAGGGGTAGCTCCATTAGGGGGCGCATTCTGTCGGGGTCGGGCCCGATGACTCCGTTCTCCACCACGCAGCCGAGGATGGCCAGGCGCTTGGTGTGAAACATACATTTTTCCTTATTGTACGTTAGGTTCAGCCGTTGGGCCGTACGGAGGAAATTTGCTAGATTAACGTCGTGGTCCTGCTGGTCGTGGCCGCAGATGGTGACGTTATCCAAATAGGGGAAGGTTGCCCGCAGCGCGTTCTGGTCAACCATTCGGTCCATCTCCCTTTGGAAGACCGAAACCCCGTTGGTGACGCCGAAGGGGACCCTAAGGAAGTGGTAGAGGCGGCCGTTTGCCTCGAAGGCAGTATACTGGCGGTCCTCATGGCGGATGGGCAGCTGGTGGTACGCTGACTTAAGGTCGATGGTGGAGAATACTTTGTATTGCGCAATCTGATTGACCATATCAGATATGCGAGGGAGGGGGTACGCGTCCAGCTGGGTGTACCGGTTTATGGTTTGGCTGTAGTCGATTACCATGCGGCGTTTTGCAGTGGTTTTAACGACTACAACCTGGGCTCGCCAGGGGCTAGTGCTACCTTCGATAATGCCCTCCTTCAAGAGCCGCTCCACCTCAGAGCTGATAAAAGCTCTGTCCCCGGCACTGTACCGCCTGCTTTTGGTAGCGATGGGTTTACAGTCGCGGGTGAGGTTAGCGAACAGGGGAGGGGGGGGGACTTTTAATGTGGAAAGGCTGCAGGTGGTTTGCAGCGGGCGATTTAAAAGTTGTTGGTTGCAGACTGTGAGTGGGGGGAGGGGTCCACCGTATGCTAGTGTGACACTCTTAAGGTGGCACTGAAAATCCAACCCTAGCAGGACGGCAGCGCAAAGACGGGGCAGGACTAGCAGTTTAAATTTTTGATATTCAGTGCCCCCTACTGACAGGGTCACCACACAGTAGCCGCTGATGTCCATTGACTGGGACTTGGACGCCATAGAAATGCGATGGTGCGTTGGCAGAATCGTGAGGGAGTGGCTACGTACCGTGTCGGGGTGGACGAAACTCTCTGTGCTCCCGCTGTCGATCAGGCAACTGGTGGCGCGGCCGTTTACCGCGATATCCATCATGGAGCTGGATAGATGGTGAGGGTGGCCTTGATCCAGCGTCACGGAGGCCAGTATGTGGCTTAGTGAGTCACTATAGTCATCCGCCGAGACGGTGGTCGGTTCCGGTGATGAAATGGCGGTTGAGTGCGTTGGATACGATGGCGGCGGATGCCATGCGGCCGGGGGTACACAAAATGGCGGATAAGATGGCTGCTCCCACGGCCCGCACGCTGCGCTGCTGGCTGGCTTCCCCTTGCAGGCGTTAGCGTAATGGCCTTTCTTCCCGCAGCCCGAGCAGGTAGCTGTCTTAGCTGGGCAGTGCGCTCTGGGATGTTTTAACTGGCCACAGAAATAGCATTTTTGGGCCTGGTTACTGGGCATCGAAGCAGTTCTTACCGGAGGCTGCTGTCTCGGTTGGGTCGCTGCAGCGGTTGGTGCCGGGGGCGGCGGTCCCGTGTCCCACGGTTTCGATTGCCATGTCTCGGCGCCGTTACGGGGGTATGCCTCGAGGTTTCGGTGGGCCTCCTCTAACGAGAGCGCAAGGGCAATGGCCGTCTTCAGGTCGGGTTCCTTGCTTTCTAGCAGTCTCTGCCGGGTGTGGTCTGACTGGAGGCCCCTGACGAAGGCATCACAGGCGAGTCCCTGCGCGTGCTCCACAGCCGTTACCGCTTTACAATCGCAGTCTCTGCAGAGTGCCAGTAGCGCCCGTGCAAATGCCCCTACCGATTCTCCCGGTTGCTGCCTGCGGGATCCCAAGAGGTGTCGGGCGTAAATTGTGTTCACTGGGCGCGTATATTGCCCTTTTAGTAGCTCGAGGGCCGCCACGTACGTATTAGAGTCCTGGATTAGCATATATACTTGATGGCTCACCTGGGCGGTCAAAATTTTCAGTTTGTGATCCTCCTCTGTAACCTGTGAGATTGCGAGGAAGGATTCAAAGCAGCTCAGCCAGTGTTCAAACTTGGCTGATGCACCCACATCTTGAGGGTCGAGGTCCAGGCGTGGTGGTCTGAGGGCTCTCAGCAATGTCTGCTGTATCCGTTGCTGTTGTTGCTCCTCAGGTGTCGCCATTTAACTTTTAGCTAATAAAATTGATACGCTTATCAATTACTTCATAAAAGGTGATGAGTCGAAGAAGAGATGATGAGTCGAAAGAGATGAATAAGGCTTTTATTAGCTAAGAAGAGACCATGCTTCTTCGTGAGTGACTGAACAAGTCTGAACGAAACCCACACAGTGGTGGGTGGAGTCAGCTGAGGCATGCCTCCATACACAGCGCCACCCAGAGGTGGCAATATACAATACAGTGGTTTACCACATTGCCGAAGGAGCCTTGGCGAGTTGCTGCAGTGCATCTTGTAGATGGTACACATTGCAGTCACAGTACGCCAGTGGTGGAGGGAGTGAATGTTTAAGGTGTTAGATGGGATGCCAATCAAGCGGGCTGCTTTGTCCTGGATGGTGTTGAGCTTCTTGAGTGTTGTTGGAGCTGCACTCATCCAGGCAGGTGGAGAGTATTCCATCACACTCCTTACTTGAGCCTTGTAGATGGTAGAAGGGCTTTGGGGAGTCAGGAGGTGAGACACTCACTGCAGAATACCTAGCCTTTGACCTGCTCTTGTTGCCACAGTATTTATGTGGTTGGCCCAGTTAAGTTTCTGGTCAATGGTGACACCCAGGATGTTGATGGTGGGGGATTCGGCAATGATAATACCGTTTCATGTTGATGACTTTTCGTCATGTGCTTATCTAGCTTCCCCTTAAATGCATCTATTGTTATTCACTTCAACCACTCCCTGTGGTAGCGAGTTCCACATTCTAACCACTCTCTGGGTAAAGAAGTTTCTCCTGAATTCCCTATTGGATTTATTAGTGACTGTCTTATATTTATGACCCCTAGTTTTGGATTCCCCCCCACAAGTGGAAACATCTTCTATACGTCTAGCCTATCAAATGCTTTCATAATTTTAAAGACCTCGATCAGGTCAGCCCTCAGCCTTCTCTTCCAGAGAAAAGAGCCCCCGCCTGTTCAGTCTTTCCTGATAGTTATAAGCTCTCAGTTCTGGTATAATTCTTGTTTTTGCAGCTTCACCAGTCTCTTTTGCAATATGGAAACCAGAACTGTGCACAGTACTCTAAGGGTGGTCTAACCAAGCTTCTATATAATTTTAACATAACTTCTCTACTTTTCAATTCTATTCCTGTAGAAATGAACCCCAGTGCTTTGTTTGCATATTTATGCCTTTGTTAACCTGCATTGCTACTTTTAATGACTTGAATGTTGCAGACCCTTGATACTTGTGTCTAGCTATAGAAAAGGTTTCTCCCAGATTACAAAGCGAACCTCGGGGCAATTTCTTCACAGATTTGGATATCTTGCAGACGCGGATGTCTTTGATCCATTTGTGTAGCGGAGTGACGTGGATTCGAACACTTTCCGCCATGCAGCTAGCCGGAGCTTCAAAAAAACATCGAGCAACATCAAACTCTGCTCTACCGTGTAATGACACAGAGCACAGAACGAGATATGGAGAAGATGGAGGCTTGATAGGCTTCATGCGAGGGCCTGTCCTGTTGAATAATTCACACTGTAACTGGGAATGTGAGGCAGATTGAGTTTCTAATCCTATTCATGCAATGCTGAGAGATTCTGAGCACCTAACGTCAATAATTCAGCTGCTTGTTTTACAATATTTATCACTGGTACACTCACACGGTGAAGCACAACGGTTTTGTAATGCAATAACGTGCTTATTAAAGAATGTTCCTGGCCCGTGATGGGTCTGTGGGTTAACGCAGCTCCAGGCGTGGCGCAGACTCTCACAGGATAGGAAGGTCGCGGTTCCAATCCCAGGTGAAATCCCCACTGTGCTGAGTTAGCTCATCCCAGCTGTTGGGACATTGCAATGTGGTCAGTGTTCGTTCCCTTATTGCCAATCGACTCAGCACGGACTAGAGACTGAACCTGGGATTGCAACTGAGTTAAGAGAAATGGACGGTAAGAGATCGCGCTCCCGATCGTTATCCAATAATTGCTACCCACTGACTTGCTATCGAGTGACTTGCTACCCAGTGACTTGTTATCCAGTGACTTGTTATCCACTGACTTGCTATCCAGTGACTGGCTATCCAGTGACTTGCTGCCCAGTGACTTGCTATCCAGTGGTGTGCTATCCAGCGACTTGCTGTCCAGTGACTTGTTATCCAGTGAATTGCTACTCAGTGACTTGCTATCCAGTGACTTGCTATCCAGTGATTTCCTGTCCAGTGACTTGCTATCCAGTGACTTGTTATCCAGTGACTTGCTATCCAGTGACTTGCTACCCATTGACTTGCTATCCAGTGACTTGCTATCCAGTGAATTGCTATCCAATGACTTGCCATCCAATGACTTGCCATCCAGTGACTTACTATCCAGTGACTTGCTGCTCAGTGACTTGTTATCCAGTGACTTGCTATCCAGTGACTTGCTATATAGTGACTTGCTATCCAACAACTTGCTATCAAATGACTTACTATCCAGTGACTTGCCATCCAGTGACTTGCCATCCAGTGACTTACTATCCAGTGATTTGCTATCCAGTGACTTGCTATCCAGTGACTTGCTATCCAGTGATGTGCTATCCAGTGACTTGCTGTCCAATGACTTGTTATCCAGTGACTTGCTATCCAGCGACTTCCTATCCAGTGACTTGCTATACAGTGACTTGCTGTCCAGTGACTTGCTATCCAATGACTTGTTATCCAGTGATTTGCTATCCAGTGACTTGCTATCCAGTGACTTGCTATCCAATGACTTGTTATCCAGTGACTTGCTGTACAGTGACTTGCTATCCAGTGACTTGCTATCCAGTGACTTGCTATCCAGTGATTGCTATCCAATTGTAAGTCCTGGCATGTGTGTGGACATCAGTTGAAGACAGGATCAGTCTAGACTGCTACATCCTTCTGGTTGAATAATTCACCCATATTCACTGTGAAGGTGCATGTGAAGAATAGACTCAGTGGTAACCCTCTCACCTCTGAATCAGAAGGTTATGGGTTCAAGTCCCGCTCCAGGGACCTGAGCAGATAATCTAAATTGACACTTCAGTGCTGCGCTGAGGGAGTGCTGAACTGCCGGAGGTGCCGTCTTTCAGGTGAGACGTTAAACCGAGGCCCCGTGTGTCCACTCAGGTGGACATAAAAGATCCCGTGGCACTATTTAAAGTGGAGCTGGGGAGATCTGCCCGGTGTCCTGGTCAATATTTATTCCCCAACCAACATTACTAAAACAGATTACCTGGTCATTATCTCATTGCTGTTTGTGGGAGCTTGCTGTGCACAAATTGGGCTCCGCATTTTCTACATTACAACAGTGACTACACTTCAAAAAGTATTTCGTTGGCTGTAAAGCACTTTGGGACATCCTGAGGTTGTGAAAGGCGCTATAGAAATGCAAGTTCTTTCTTCTCTCCGGACGATTTACTCATGTAGAAAATGCTTGAGAATTTAAAGAATGAAAATGTTGCCAAAACTGAATTTACTGCTGGGGCTAGTGTGGGTGCATTTGGCACAGTCCTTGCTCGTGGATGAAATGCTCTATTGTCTCCATTTCCTGTGATGAACCAGCCACTGGCTTGGGCTGGAGACCTGTAATAAAAACCTGGCCAAGAACCAACCCGTCTATAATCCCAGCAGTTACGATCAGGGGCTGCTGCTTCATGGGAAACAGGCATGAGCTGTCTTCACCATTCTTCGGGGCAGTAGATCAGGAGCTGTTGTTGAAATATTCCTCGCCTTATCCAAAGGCTTTTGACCATCATTACACCCTTCATGCTTGAAGCTCTGCCAGCCAATCTCAGGAACACTGCTGGGAACATAAGGGCAGGGAGCATGTTTGCAGAAAGTTTGAATTAAGGGGCTGACTCGGCCAAAATGTTGAGACAAGGCCTCTTTGATGTGGTTGGCACAAACAGGGTTCAGCGTTGTGGCTGCCTTGTAGCAACAGCAGCAATCTGGAGCTGCTTCCAGACGCTCATTCACCAGGAATACTCGCTTCCCAGGCACCGGTGGATGATGTGCAGCTCTGCTGTTTTAGAAACATAGAAACATAGAAGATAGGAGCAGGAGTAGGCCATTCGGCCCCTCGAGCCTGCTCCGCCATTCAATGAGATCATGGCTGATCATCCAAATTCAGTACCCTGTCCCCGCTTTCTCCCCATATCCCTTGATCCCTTTAGCCTTAAGAAATATATCTAACTCCTTTTTGAATATATTTAATGAATTGGCCTCAACTGCCTTCTGTGGTAGAGAATTCCACAGGTTCACCACTCTCTGGGTGAAGAAATTCCTCCTCATCTCTGTCCTAAATGGCTTACCCCTTATCCTTAGACTGTGACCCCTGGTTCTGGACTCCCCAACCATCGGGAACATCCTTCCTGCATCCAGTCTGTCTAGTCCTGTTAGAATTTTATACGTTTTTTTTGTATTGAGCACCACCAGGGTGCCCCTGCTGGCTGTTTGCCTATTTAACATAAACCAGTAGGGGTGGACGCCGGTTTGCCCCAGTGTCATTAACAGGGAGACAACTGCACAAGTGCCCCCTCAAACCGAGGAGCAAACAGGCTGCTGATTCACTATCGCCCGCGTCACGCTTTAGTCCTAGAGGCTGAAGTCCAATTTCACCCTCTCGGTGCTTAAGTTCTGGAGTGCGGCTCGAACCCACCACCTTCTGAGGCAATAGCAAGAGTGCGGCCAACTGACACATCACAGCCTCTGCCGTGACTCTGGGTCGACCCGAGGTTGCTGCGGCCACAGCGCAGAGCACTGACCGCTGAGCGGCCGCGGCACTCTGCACACGGGACAACTGAGTTCACATTCTCCGACTGTCATGGTGGGATTTCAACCCCTGCGCTCTTGGATTACTAGTCCAATAGCAAAACCACTGCTCCGCCCTACCGTAAACCACACTTTCATTTCTCTTGTACCTCCAATTCTCACCTCTCCTCTCTCAAAAGCGCTGACTCTGGCCCGAGTACAACTGAAGGAGCGCCTGCCGGGCTCTGGAACCTCGCCCATTTGAAACTACGTAATGAGTGTCGTCGGCAGGTGAATGTGCCATGAGTGACCAAGCCCCATGCTTTTCTCAACTTATATCCATGCATGCACTTTTTTTTTGGCTATTAGCTGTGGCTCAGTGGTAGCCCTCTCGCCTCTGAGTCATGAAAGTTGTAGGTTCTAAGCCCCACTCGAAAGACCTGAATACATAATCTAGGTTGACACTCTAGTGCGGTACTGAGGGAGTGCTGCACTGTAGGAGGCCCAATCTGCCCTCTCAGGTGGATGCAAAAGATCCCACGGCACTATTTCGAAGAAGGGCAGCGGAGTTCTCCCCGGTGTCCTGGCCAATATTTATCCCTAAACCAACATCACTAAAAAAAACAGATTATCTGGTCATTATCTCATTGCTGTTTTTGGGAGCTTGCTGTGCGCAAATTGGCTGCCGCGTTTCCTATATTACATGGAACGTTGGCTGGGTCAGTGCAGGGCCTTCCCGATAACATGGTACTGGTTCCTATTCCAATGCTCTCACTACCACCCTCTGCAAACTTGAGCTCATCCAAAACTCTGCTGCCTGTGGCCTAACTCGCACCAAGTTCCGTTCATCCATCACCCCTGTGCTCGTTGACCTACATTGGCTCCCAGTCAGGCAACGCCTCGCTTATAAAATTCTCATCCTTGTGTTCAAATCCCTCCATGGCCTCGCCCTATCTCTGTTAACTCCTCCAGCCCTATAACCCTCCGAGAACTCTGTGTTCTTCCAATTCTGGCCTCTTGTGCAACCCCGATTTCTTTCGCCCCCACCATTGGCGGCCGTGCCTTCAGCTGCCGAGGCCCTAAGCTTTAGGATTCCTTCCCTAAACCTCTCCACCTCTCTCTCTCTCTCCTCCTTTAAGACTCTCCTTAAAACCTACTTCTTTGACCAAGCAATTGGTTACCTGCCCTAATATCTCCTTATGTGGCTCGGTGTCAAATTTTGTCTGACAATCGCTCCTGTATTGAAAGGTCAATCTAGAGACGAAATAGTGAGGTAATCCTGCAACTTTACAAATCATTGACGTGACCGCACTTAGAATGCTGTGAGCAGTTCTGGTGGCCGCGATATAGAAAGAATATTTCAGCTATTAAATGGTTACAAAAGAGAGGAACAAGTATGATTGAGGGATAAGTTAAATTGGGAATATTCTCACTGTAAATGAGAAGGCTCAGAGTTGGTATGATTACTATTTTTAGGATTCAACAGGGATTCGATAATGTCGACCATGACGAACTGTTTCACCTGGTCCGGATCAGCAAAACCAGAGGACACGGCCTGTGCTTGAAGGGGGGGAAATTCAAAACCAATCTGTGGAAACAGTGGGGTCGATTTTCCTGAACATGTCGGGAAGAAGGCAGGACTACAACTTTCAGGTTTTTGACCCGCCTACTTTGACGTCCGGCCAATCCGCGCGATTTTCCCTTGATTGACCTTGTTGAGCCCGCCCAGCGGGCTCAGCAGGCCAATTAAGGGCCACCCGGCAACAGTTGACGTCACAGACTGCAATTTCACCTGTCAAGAGTTCTTGACAGATGAAATATCAGTGTTTCACAGCTGTTTGAAGCTGCCAAACACTGACAGTCTGAGTTCTAACCTGAGTCCTTCTGCACAGACTCAGTTAGAACTCTCAGCAGCACTCAAAGCTGAAGGCTGTCACTTTTCACAGATCGCAGCCGTTCAGCTTTAAGTGCCGGCTGAGTGATGGGCTCCCAACGGCTACAGGAAGAAAGGCTGTGAAGGTAAGTACAGGTAAGTAAAAGTTCTTTACACACTTTAGACACACCAAACACACTCACCTTTGCACTCATGCCCCCATCACTCACCTGAACACCGACATCGCGACCCCTCCAACTCCTGCTCTAACCTGGCGTGGTTTGGAGCCGTCGGGAATCCCACACGAAACCCCTCAAAATAGGGATTAGGCTAAAAACTGCCTGTTAACTACCTGTTAACAGGCAGTTAATTGGCACTAATCCCTTCCCTGCCTGGTTTTGGCGGGTCCCAGTGCGGGGCGGGTACCCGCCGCCTCTGAAAGTTGCGTGGAGCGGGGTTTTGGGCAGGATGGTGTCGGGACCCCCGAATTCAGGATTTCCCCCCCCTCCCCACATGCCTGAAACCCCGCCTGACTGCTCCACAAAAATCAACCCCAGTATTTCAGTGAGCGAGTGGTCAATCTATGAAACAGGCTCCCTGGGGAGACGGTGAAAGCAGATAATGTTGATTCATGCCACTGCAAATGAGATAGATTTCTTTCAGAAAATAACATTTGAGATACAGTATACAACTTGAGACCGGACATGAGGTGAGTGCGGCGTGCTCAGGAGGAACAGGCGACTTTGGACCTGCGGTTCCCAAAGCTCTCCACCACTGGGGTTTCCTCACCTCATGTCTGGGTCTGGTGTAGACTAATTGATAGAGATTGATCGCTGTGATTAGTCAACAACTCCATTATCTTTGTATCATGTGACTACCAGGATGGTAGAAGGACGAGATCGACCTTGGTCTCTTTCCATCTAGTAATTCCTATGTTCCAATGTTCCTATGAAAATTGGGCGGGTTCTAGAACCTGCGGGCAAATGGCTCTGCCAGATTACCACCCAGTCAGTGAGAATTACACCCAGATATTTCTTACACCTTAATTCACATGGACTTCAATTAAAAATATGCTTAGATAAAGTTTTGTTAGGCAAGGATATTAAGGGTTACGGAACCAAGGCGGGTAGACGGAGATAAGATATAGATCAGCCACGATCTAATGGAATCAGTCCTGCTCCTCCCTGCCACCATATGATACGGGTTGAAGAGGGCACGCACAGACTCTGCCCACTTCAGATGGTAATCGGGGCCCGAAGTACATCATTGGAGCGCCTCCCCCCCTTACTATTTGCATCTTAAATGGGCCATCCGGGGAGAGCATTAATGCGACCACCGCGACGGTGCAATGGGGTAGTCGGTCGTTGCCCACCATTCTCAGGGCACTGCCAGTGCCACCCCCCTCTGCTGGGTGGGTGGCCTGGATATACACAGAACGGTAGAGTACAAGTCTTGCAAGTTCAGGGTGTTACACTAAGGTTTGGCAATGCACTGGTCAGACCTCACTTGCGACGCGCCATGTTCAGTTCCCTGCACCGTGCAAGGGGGTTGAAGTTCCACGGGGATTGTCTCGATCTCCCGTCGTAACTTCAGCGAAACGCCTGGAGAAACGACATAGGTGCAGCTTATTCCATTTCTCCAGGTCATGGGCCGGAGTTACTGCAGGCGATCGGGAGAACCCCAGTGGAAATCCAACCCCAACGAATAGAAGAGTGAGCCTGACTCTGAGAGTAAAAGGGAGAGAGTTGAGGGAGAAGGTTGGAGAAACATAAACTCTGCACTCTCGAAGGGCAGGAGTGTTGAGGGGAGGCCTACGGTGGTCAGTGCTTAAACATCCTGGCCCTGGATTTCGGGGGGATTGGTCAGGCTTCCCGTCAGGGGATCGGTGGAACACTCGGAGAAATGTCGGAAATGTCTGACACCGGTTCCTGGGGAATTCCACTAATCTTCTGCCGAAGATGTTTGTCAGCCTTGGTCTCGGAGTCAGAAGGTTGTGGGTTCAGAGTCCCGCTCCAGAGACTTGAGCACAAAATCTAGGCTGACGCTTCAGTGCAGTGCTGAGGGAGTGCTGCACTGTCGGAGGTGCCGTCTTTCGGATGAGACGTTAAACTGAGTCCCCGCCTGCCCTCTCGGGTAGATGTAAAAGATCCCATGGCACTATTTCAAAGACGAGCAGGGGAGTTATCCCCGGTGTCCTGGGGCCAATATTTATCCCTCGATCAACATCACTAAAACAGATTATCTGGTCATTATCACATTGCTGTTTGTGGGAGCTTGCTGTGCGCAAATTGGCTGCCGTGTTTCCTACATTACAAACAGTGACTACACTCCTAAAGTACTTCATTGGCTGTAAAGTGCTTTGGGACGTCCTGAGGTCGTAAAAGACACTATATAAATGCAAGTCTTTCTTTTTTTCTTTCTTGAAGATCCAGCAGGAGATCGGGATAATCCCTGTGGGAAAAGGAGCTGGTTACGGAAACCCACGGTAGCGTGTTTATGACAAATCGAAAGGCATTGCAGGTTGCAGCAATAGATTGGTAATCGGATTGAGATCAGTTCTGCAATTCAGCAGACACATAGTGAATGAAATTTGACACTGATAGTGTATAGTGTAACACAAATGTCAAGAAAATGTGCACCATAAATATTCAATGAGTGGATTTGAATTAGCAGAGACTTAGAAAGGGATCTGAGAGTAATAGCAGACTTATCACTTACGGTGCCCAGACAATATGATAAGCAATAAAACAGCTAATAGAGTGCTGCGACATTGAACCAGAACAGTGTGGTAACCAGAGGCTTTAGACACACCTCACTTACTATACCATGTTCAGTTATGGTCACTACATTGAAACAGGAGGAGGCCATTCAGCCCCTCAAGCCTGTTCCGCCATTCAATTAGATCACGTCTGATCTGTACCTCAACTCCATGTTTGACCTTTGACCCATATCCCTCGCCACCCTTACCCAACAGAAATCAATCGGTCTTGAAAGCTCCAATTGTCCCCTCAGCATCCACAGCCTTTTGGGGGAGAGAGTTCCAGATTCCCACCACCCTTTGTGTGAAGAAGTGTTTCCTAATTACACTCCTGAACGGCCTGGCTCTAATTTTAAGATCGTGCCCCCTTGTTCTGGATTCCCCCACCAGAGGAAATAGTTTCTCTGTATCTAACCTATCGAATCCCATTATCATTTGAAACACCTCGATCAGATCACCCCTCAATCTCCTATACTCGAGGGACTACAAGCCAGTTTGTGAAACTGTAAGGGGTGGTGTGTGGGTTGTTTGTCAGCTTCACCTCTGACTCCTTTGAGTGGTTCGAATCGCTCCCACTCCCTTTTGTTCTAGACTTTGGACTTATTTGGGGGTTGTAATGAACTTGCAACAGACACCTGGGTTGGTCAAAAGGATTCAGATCTTTATTTTGAGACAGGAAAATATACAATACAATAAAACTTATACTTTAAAAGGGTGGGGAACACTCGGAATATGCGAGGGAGAATTACAATAGACAAAATCCCTTACGCTCCCAACCCCACTATCCTCACTAGGCTGAAATCCAGAGGACCAGGAAATGCTCACCAAACGACTTTCTTGACAGATTGTAGAGGTTCGCGATTTCAGGGTTCTCCTTAGTTGTGGCGGTTGGGACCTGCCGTACCCCAGACATGGTAGAAGACTGCACCTGCGTTGGGTCTTCAGTTTGGGTTGGTCCGCTGATGCGGTTAGTCGCGCTGTTGGATGTATCGGGTAAGTACCCAATTTTCTTTGGTTAGGGCAAGTTTTAGGGTCTTTTGTGTCAAAATCTTACCCAGGGGTAAGTCAGACTAGCCTGCAGAGTGGAAACAAGTCTTTGTTTTTCGAGTTTTTGGCGGTTGGTTTCTTGTTGGTTGCGGTGGCCCAATATAACCTGGTTGGTGGTAATATTGGTGGTTGTTGGTTTCTTTAGGCCTCTGGTTGCCACAATCTCCATTTCTTCTTCCTTCTCCAAGTCTCCGATCTTGCTGTGTGTTGAGCTGGACTTCTTCTCTGATGATCTCTCTGAACTGGCGATGAAACTGACCGTCTGATGATGAACTGACTGTTGACCTGAAAAGGCAGGCCTCAATTATACTAATTTGAGGCCTGGCTTATCTGACCGCCAAATCTCGGGTTTCTTTGTTAAATTTGGCGGGCTCGTTATTTTTAATAGGTTTTAAAACTTTAACGAGCTTCGGGGATGGCCCATCTAAACTTAACGAGTTTCAGGGATGGTCCATCTAACTCTTAGCGGCTTTTTCACTGGTTTCGGGATTGCCCTGAAACTAGTTTAAAAATGTAAAACGTCTGTAAATCTCGTTGATTGGTTTTGGACTGCTGTTTGATTGTTGTATCTGTGGTGTATGTGCCTTTAAGAGCAATTATGGTGTATGTGCCTTTAAGAGCCCCAGGTGTGCGTAATGCCGGTAATTGCCACTTGGGCTATATAAGCCTGTGTATTCCCCCCCAGACTTGCTTAGTAAATACCTATGAACCAACTCCTGTCTTCAGTGTCTTTATCTACACACAGACACGACAGTATCCTGTTGGGCTATGTTCTTTCCTTTGTGTTGCTGGGGGTATGTACTGTTTTATTCATGTACTTTGGCTCTGCGATTTTTGGCGGGAACAGGTTTTATTGTCTTTATGTAAAGGCTGAGGTGGCCTAGGACATTCCCAGACTGTCCAATATCCAAACTCGGGGGCCCACCCCACCTTCCCTGTGTCACAGCCTTTCGCAAGTCTGAACATGCCTTTTAAACCAGCCAAATCTTCCTGGGGTTTTTAATCTTAAAATCCCTTTGGCCCAATATTCCTTCAAACAGTCCAATATCTCTCCTTTCTTCCTTTTGGGGAAAATGTGTAATTTTGCGAACCTTACAAAACCTGACCTCATAGTTTAACCCCTTAAGGCCCAGTATCATTCTGCTGAATCTGCACTGCACCTCAGGTGCGGGGCCCCATGAGCAGCACCCCAGACGGAGCCTGGCCAAGGCTCTCGGCAACTGAACGCAGCACCCCAGACAGAGTCTGACCAAGGCTCTCGACAACTGAACGCAGTATCCCAGACAGAGTCTGGCCAAGGCGCTCGACAACTGAACGCAGTATCCCAGACAGAGTCTGACCAAGGCTCTCGACAACTGAAAGCAGTATCCCAGACAGAGTCTGGCCAAGGCTCTCGACAACTGAACGCAGTATCCCAGACAGAGTCTGGCCAAGGCGCTCGACAACTGAACGCAGTATCCCAGACAGAGTCTGACCAAGGCTCTCGACAACTGAATGCAATATCCCAGACAGAGTCTGGCCAAGGCTCTCAACTACAGAATGCAGTACCCTAGACAGAGCCTGGCCAAGGCTCTCGATAACTGAAGCATCCCTGCACCCCACAAGAAAAGATACAAAGATAGCGAGGAACAGCAAGACTGATCCAAAGTGGTGAGTGGGTAAGCTATGAAGAGTGGTTAGAGAAGCTTAAGATGCACAGCGTGCATGGAATACATGGAAGGGGAGGAATTTTACTGAGGTGCTAAATCATCAAGGCAAGCTCAGCCCCGATTATTACATCGGAACAAAGGAAGGACAGGCGAAGATCATCATCGTCCGCCTGATTGTTCGGGCTCTGGGGAGTACCTTTCACACCCTTGCATCAAATTTTTCTCCACGAACTTATCGAACTCACTCCTGAATTTATTGACACGATCACCCGCCTACCACCCCCGCCCACCCCACCCCCCACTGGCCCACTTGACTTCAGGAGTAAGCCCAGAAATTAGGGCCAGAGATCACAAGTAGGAATGAATAAAATAAATGTAAAAAGCTGTCAGGAAGAAAGGGCGACAAACATATCACTTATACTCAGTGCCGGCCGTGGCTCAGTGGGCAGCACTCTCTCCTCTGAGTATCAGACGGTTGTGGGTTCAAATCCCACTCCAGACACTTGGGGATAAAATCTAGGCTAACACTCCAGTGCAGTACTGAGGGAGTGCTGCACTGCCGGAGGGTGCCATCTTTCGGATGAGCTGTTAAACCGAGGTCTGCTCTCTCAGGTGGATGTAAAAGATCCCACGGCCACTATTTTGAAGAAGAGCAGGGGAGTTCTCCCCGGTGTCCTGGGGCCAATATTGATCCCTCAATCAACATCACTAAAAACAGATGGTCATTATTAGGTTGTTTGTGGGAGCTTGCTGTGTGCAAATTGGCTGCTGCGTTTCCAACATTACAACAGTGACTACACTTCAAAAGTACTTCATTGGCTATAAAGAGCATTGGATTGTCCTGACGCTGTGAAAGGCGCTATAGAAATGCAAGTCTGTCTTTCCTTCTACTCTCAGTGGCAGAAAAGACAAAATGTCAATGGCCCACTAATTCCGGGCCCAACACGTGAGTACGGACGGGGTGCTCATGCGTGTGCCCGGGGGAATTGCCGGTTTTCAGCATGCACACACGCTGAAAACCGGCATTTCCTGTCCTCTGACTCAAGGGGTCAAGAGGCAGAGCGCTTGCGACTTGTGATGCAGCGCGTGCGCAGTGAAATTCCTTTTTTTTTCCAGAGTTGCCCGAGTGTAAAGGCCTCCGGTTTTTGCGCGTGGAAAAACCAGACGTAAGTATTTAGTTTTACAGGTAAGTGGTCTTTTAGTACAATTTAGAAAAAAAATTTCCACAGGTTTATTATTTTTAAAGAATTTACAGTAAGGTAAGTTTAGTTTTAGACACTATATTTTTAAAAAATTTATTTTTTTCAAAAATTTGGTTAATTGTTTAAAATATTTTTTTTAACTTATTTGTAGTTAATATAATCAATGGGATGTTTTTTAAAATTTTATTTAAAGATTAAGTAGTGTTTTGGCAGCCCATACTTTTCATGAGTTTGACAGTTCTTACACTCAAACTCATGAATGAGTTTCCCTGCCCCTGATTGGCTGCACAGTGCTCACCTGATCCCAGCCGGCACATCGCACTAACTACGCCGCTGGATCAGGTAAGCACATCGCGCCGACATCTGAACCGGGCCAGTGACAGGAAATGCAAGCAGGCCCAGGCTTCAGATGTCGGCGCGCCGGGTGAGTGTACATCAGGGGCTTGCACGCGCGGCAAGCCCCCGAACCTAATTTCAGGGCCATTGAGATGCCATTCTGGAAGAGTTGATGTGCGAGAGCGATGGGCTTCATTGGGCCCAATTGTCTTTTCTCTTCCCTGACTTTTCTAACGCTGATAAAGTTTGAAAGAGTAAAGAGGAACAAAACAACCAGGCCCCTCCCCCAGATGGTTCGGTATGTGAATGCACCACCTGGTGTGGTACTGACTCGTGTAGGCCAGGTTCACGGTCCAATCCCTGGTCTATGCTGATCTCAGCTGGGTAATAATAGGGTTTTACAGTTGGCCTCAGTATCGTCAGTGCTAGGGAGGGGGAAACAGAGCCAGGGTTCCTGCTCCTGATCACATGGGTGCCCTCTGGTAGAAACAGCACCCGTGAGAACGTCAGGGAGGTTAGGGTTAGGGTTGGGCTCGCCCGCGCCCCCGCCGCCCTCCCAAGTCAAACAGCCTCCTGGCGCTCACGATCTAGACCTTACCCTTACCCCTAATCATAATTTAATAGGACAAAGTCAGCATGGTTTTATGAAGGGGAAGTCATGTTTGACAAATTTGCTGGAGTTCTTTGAGGAAGTAACATATAGGGTGGATAAAGGGGAACCAGTGGACGTAGTGTATTTAGACTTCCAAAAGGCATTTGACAAGGTGCCACACAAAAGATTATTGCTTAAGATAAAAAATCACGGGATTGGGGGTAATATTCTGGCATGGATAGAGGATTGGCTGTCTAACAGAAGGCAGAGAGTTGGGATAAATGGTTCATTCTCAGACTGGCAATCAGTAACTAGTGGTGTTCCGCAGGGGTCAGTGCTGGGTCCCCAACTCTTTACAATCTATATTAACGATTTGGAGGAGGGGACCGAGCGTAACATATCAAAGTTTGCAGATGATACTAAGATGGGAGGGAAAGTAGTGAGTGAGGAGGACATAAAAAACCTGCAAGGGGACATAGACAGGCTAAGTAAGTGGGCAGAGATTTGGCAGATGGAATACAATACTGGAAAGTGTGAGGTTATGCACTTTGGCAGGAAAAATCGTAGAGCAAGTTATTATCTTAATGGCAAGAAACTGGAAAGTACTGAAGTACAAAGGGATCTGGGGGTCCTGGTGCACGAAACTCAAAAGGGTAGTATGCAGGTGCAGCAAGTGATTCAGAAGGCCAATGGAATGTTGGCTTTCATTGCTAGGGGGATAGAATATAAAAATAGGGAGGTATTGCTTCAGTTGTACAAGGTATTGGTGAGACCGCACCTGGAATACTGCGTACAGTTTTGGTGTCCATACTTAAGAAAGGACATACTTGCTCTCAAGTCAGTACAAAGAAGGTTCACTCGGTTAATCCCGGGGATGAGGGGATGGACATATGAGGAGAGGTTGAGTAGATTGGGACTCTACTCATTGGAGTTCAGAAGAATGAGAGGCGATCTTATTGAAACATATAAGATTGTGAAGGGGTTGGATCGGGTGGATGCGGGGAAGATGTTCCCGATGATGCGTGAAACTAGAACTAGTGGCCATAGTCTTAGAATAAGGGGCTGCTCTTTCAAAACTGAGATGAGGAGGAACTACTTCACTCAGAGGGTGATAGGTCCATGGAATATGCTGCCCCAAAAAGCTGTAGAAGCTACATCATTACATAAATTTAAAACAGAAATAGACAGTTTCCTAGAAGTAAAGGGAATTAAGGGTTACGGGGAGCGGGCAGGAATTTGGACATGAGTCTAGGTTCGGATCGGTCATGGCCCTGTGGGTAGCGGAGTGGGCCCAGGGGCCGTGTAGCCTGATCCTGCTCCTATTTCGTGTGTCTAATTCTGTTAGATTCAGGAGATGGTTCTGTGATAGTAGATTGGCGGTTAGGATCAGATCAGCCATGATCTTATTGAATGGCGGAGCAGGCTCGAGGGGCCGATTGGCCTACTCCTGCTCCTATTTCTTATGTTCTTATGTTCTTATGTTCTACCCAGGGTGAATTACCCTAACCCTTCAGAAGAGGAAGGGAGCAAAGGGAAACTTGGAGGGAATGAAGAAAAGAACAGGACAAGTACAAAACCTGGGAATGACCTGAACCGCGATGTTGGCACAAGGCCTGCCCCCAGCCTGGCCTTCGCCAGCTCTCCAGTTAAAGTTCAAAGCAACACAATACTCATCAACAAGAGACGTTGCCTTGGTAACCGACTACAGCATTAAATATAGAGACTGCAGCCAGGCAGAGACAGAGGGGATGGAGAGTAATTGGAAAAATAGACTCAGTTAATTAACTAACTGCACCGTCTAAACCTGGAATTGGTGACTATCCTGTTCAAGTACCATGTGATCTCTCTCTCAACATTCCGCTGCCCAGGTAAGCAGAGTTTGAAGATATTGATGATATAAATGTGGCCTAGCTCATGGGTTGACATTGCGCAGTGCAGTGTCAATAAGGAGCTCATACGCTCAGGTGAAATTGCCTGTTCGTTCTGTCTTTTAACATCGTTGTTAAAATTACACGGGTATTTCACACAGTTAACCTTTGTTACTGCCATCACATGGTGTGAATCCAACCAATAGAACCATTCTAAGTGAAGTAACAACAGAAAATGCTGGAAAAACTCAGCAGGCCAGGCAACATCCGTGGAGAGAGAAACAAAGCCAACGTTTCAGGGCAAACCCTTTGTCAAGACTGGAAAAGCACAGGAAATGAAATAGATTAAAAGGAACAGCACCTCATCTTCCGATTAGGCACTTTACAGCCTTCCGGACTCAATATCGAGTTCAACAATTTCAGATCATGACCTCGGCCCCTATTACATTTTTACTTATTTTTTATCCACACCTTTGTTTTGGTCCTCCCCCCCCCCCCCTTTTTCTCTCTCCCACATGGCAGCTGTCTCCCATTCTGCCAGCGCATTTCACACCTAATCTAGAGCCGTCTTTTGTCTCCACTAGTCCTATCACCATCTCGTCTCATTTTGAATACCTCTTAATGTCTCTTCTCTTTTGTTCTCTCCCAGCCCTGCCTTTCGATCTATTTCATTCCCTGTGCCTCTTTAGTCTTGATAAAGGGTTTGCCCCGAAACGTTGACTCTATTTTCTCTCCACGGATGTTGTCTGGCCTGCTGAGATTTTCCAGCATTTTCTGTTGTTATTTCGGATTTCCAGCATCTGCAGTATTTTGCTATCATTCTAAGTGAAGAATGCTTATCTGTAGAATATTCACCTGTAGAATATTCCACCAATAGGATCAATGTTTTTTTTAGCAACTTTACAAACTGTGCTATTCTTGTCTCCAAATAAAAAATATAGGTTGACATGGTGCTATAGCAATTGCATGATGGGATAGCCTTGGCGTTCTGATTCCAAGATGGCGGCTTGGAATTATTTTTAAGGGAAAAGAACCAGTCTAAGTAAAAGCTGTCAGGGTCTGACATCTTGGCCGGGAGTGTGGTGTGTATTAGGATTTGTGCTGTTAGGACTCCGGAGAGCGAACATTTTTTTTGATGTCAAATGACTTTTGGCCATTTTTATAGCCAATCCGCATTGATGCTGACTAAGGGTCGCCAACT
This sequence comes from Somniosus microcephalus, assembly GCF_052327205.1. Lineage (NCBI taxonomy): Eukaryota > Metazoa > Chordata > Chondrichthyes > Squaliformes > Somniosidae > Somniosus > Somniosus microcephalus. Next base: position 43,465,337 of record NC_141012.1, on the reverse strand, counting down.
CTGGGCGTCTTGCTGGAGGTTTCATCACATGACCGCCTGCCTCCACCTGCCCCGCCCCCCACACTCCCGCCATTGGTCGCCCGACACATCCATCCTCGCAGCGGCCCCGCCTCCCCACGGCCAATTGGAAAGCGAACAGACTCTTCCTCACCTGATTGACTGTCAGGCTTCATCCAATCAAACAGCCTTGCCCCCCCCCCCCCAACCTCCAGTACTTTTATAACAAATAAACTAAAGCGTTTAAAGAAAATGAAAAAAAAGACATACAATTTTTTGTTTACGCCCCTATGGCCTTTCACCCGGAGTTGATCGAGGCCGTGTCCTGGAGATTAAGATTTAGTTCCTCGAGACTCCTGGACAATCCTGGAGGACTGGCGACCCTGAGCTCGCTGCTTGCACCACCAGCATCATTCCAGCCCGGGATCACCCTCTGCGATTGTTACTGCGAGTAATAGGCTCCGGGGAGTGATTCCACCGTCATCTCTGAGCCCACTCTGTCCAACTGCATCCAGGAACACAAGGCCATCACTTATTGCCCATCCCTGGTCGCCCGGAGAAAGTGTTGGTGGGTCCTCACCGTGACCCACTGCAAGTGTAGCAGGGTGATACCACTGAGTGTCTGGCTGGACCGCTCCAGAGAGCAGTTAGGAGTTGGTGTGGGACTGGCAGCAATGAGATGAATGGCCAGTTAATCTGTTTCAGAGCTCAGTGTCAGCCATGGCTCCGTGGGTAACTCTCCCACCTCCAAGTCGAAGGTTGGGAGTTTAAGTTCCACTCCAGAGAACTTGAGCAGACTAGGGTTGTAGTGTCCGAGTATAAATAATACACGGACTGCAGGAGAACAATAATAACAGGTATTTACTTGTTATGAGAGGGTAACTTAAGACTGAAATACAGAAGCCTGCTATGGCTTTATATACAGGGGTGGTCACTGCCAGTACTGCAGTATAGAATCAGTTCTTCTCTTAAAGGTACATACACAACAATTCCTCCCCTTTTTAGATAAACAGTACATAACATTCATTTAACAACTAAATAATAACTAATTACAATTACAATTTTCTCTGTACTATATACATCAACTGAAATAATCATTTATAAGTTCAGTCTTTGAGGAGGCTTCTTGATCCTGACTGGATAGCGCCTTTCTCGAGTATCCTGTTCTTGCAGCGGAGTTGATTCTGGCTCATTGTCATTGGTTGGTTCGTCAGCTTCCAATACCACTGCTTCTGAGGTAGACGCAATCTGTACTTCGGGTTGATTACCAGATGCACCTGCTCGTGGTATGGGTTTGGCTTGTTCCTGTGACTCTAGAATCTGGTCAGCATGGCGTCTCACGATGTTCTCTCCAACATCCACTGTGTACATTAGTGGACCCTGCTGTGTGCATATCGTTCCTGGCTGCCATTTTTCTGTTCGGTAGTCGCGGGCCAAGACTGGTTGCCCCATCTTGAAGCTCCTGGTTGGCTTCTCATTTATGTGCTGGAATTGCTTATCCTCAACATCTCGTCTTATGTTTGGTTTGAGCAAATTCAGGTGACATCTTAGCCTTCGGTTGAAGAACATTATGGCTGGAGCTTGGTTGGTGACTGCATGTGTCGCATTCCGGTAAGCAAACAAGAAATTATCCACCTTGTGTTGTAGTGGTATGTCGTCATTATGCATTGCCTTTATTGCCTTTTTAAAGGTCTGAACAAACCTCTCAGCCAATCCATTTGTGGCTGGATGATATGGGGCAGATGTGTAATGCTTCACCCCATTATTCCTCAGAAACCTCCGGGAATCCTCTGACACAAACTGTGGCCCATTGTCAGAGCAAATCTGTTCTGGCAAGCCATTCCTGGCGAAGATGGTCCGTAGGACTGCAATAGTTTTCTCCGTGGTGGTGGAGGACATTTTCATGACCTCTGGCCATTTCGAATGGGCGTCCACAGCGATTAGGAACATTGAG